>NW_027255241.1:0-29936 GCF_042242105.1 Pempheris klunzingeri
AGAATTTGATCATAATTCTATTTTATCACAATTACCGTAAAATAAAAATATCAGTCTGAAATTTATGCGTATGATTATACCTATATAACTATAGTATTCAAAAGATGGTGATTTTTATTTGAAACTCATTTAAAATCTTTTTAAGGCAATAAAGAGTCTTTTATTTTGATAATTGAAAATATTAAAATTTAGAATACATCGAAATATAACTGTTTTATAAAGATAGAGGGATACATATATGCTTATATCCTTCTATATCATATCTCTTTATGATATAAAATATGTAATGCTTTATTAAAAATTCTTAGAATTTTATGATTAAAAAATTTATTAGACTGCATCCATATATTCTCAAACATCTAATATGTATTTTTAAATAAAAATAGATTAATCTATTTTCATTTAATATCGTATACGTCATTTAATTAACAATAATTGAATTTATATTGTAATTTATAGGCTAAAGTGGCCTAATAATATCAGACTATTTATTTCGAATTATAGTCTTTTTATAAATAATATTTTAAATTCATATTCCTATAGTTCAATATAAGTATAGCTATAGCTATAGAATTTTATTATAGTGTTAAAAAATTTTTGTTGTATTTGATCATTTTTTTAAAATTTATTTAAATAAAATATAATAAATAATTGAACTTATATAATTTAAGCTTATATCGACATACGAGAGACCAGGTGTTCACTATAGGTATCAGAAGAGTAAATGATAAAGATGTTCAAGAAATAGAAAAAACTATTATGGATATACTAAATGATTTGAGCAAGTGGTTATTTCTATTATTATGAAAATACAAGATAATTTTAGGAGCGGTTTTGAAGATAATCACATACATGGAGTTATAAACGAAATTAATATCCGTCTGAAACAAAATGGCGATAGAGGTGCAAAGCAACACATTTCTGTAAGCACATTCCAAAAGTTTTTGAGGATTTTTTGTGCATATAACATATAATATTTTTGAGTTATTATCCAAATATTATTATTGATTGAAATTCTTAGGAACTCTCTTTATCATGGACATACGATTATAGTCCTACTGATGCATTAAAAGTGTTAGAATGCCTTCAGACGGTATCAAGAGATTCCAGGGATGGTCTTTTTCAAAATTTAATTTCAGAATGCCTTTTAAGAAACAAGCACCGTTTATACATGCATTGCAAACCTGATGTAAAACATAATTTTTACTATATATAATATAAAAAAGTTATAAATGAAATATGAATTTTATTTGATTTTTGCTTACAGGAAGAATTCCTTGAAAATATTAAAAATGAAGAAAACGCTACTTTAGAGAGAATCTCACAAAGAGCTTCTACAATTATTTCTGATAATGAAAAAATAATGAGAGAGGATAATATCAACAGATGGGGTAAAAATATTGAAATCCCCACAAATATAGACGAGATAATTCCTAAAGTTACACTAAAAGGTAAATAATTGCTTTATTATTTTTTTAAGGTATATATGTTAGATATTATATTAACATATAAATTATTTTAATAACATTTTTTTCATGGCTATTGTATGAATTTCACGTCTCTTAGATGCACCCTTTGTGTATATAATAAGATTTTAATAATGATTTAAATGTGGAAAATCAGTAAAACTATATAATTAAATCACTAAGAATTTGACAAATAAAGTTTTCAAATATTACAATAAATAAATATATAATTTTTATTTTAATTTAAAGTTTGAAATTATAAATTAAGAAAAATAATTTTTTAAAAAATTTGATACATAATAATAATGATTTATTAGATAATTATTATTCTTTTATTTTAATAAATATTAAATAATAATATATATATTTATATTTAGAGTAATTCATCAATAATATTATTTTTAAGTTTTGGAGTTAACAATCTGCGAAATTTCACGGGAAAATTTTAATTCTCATATATTAATTAATTAGCTATAGATAATAGAAATAATATGACTAAATTAATGGTCTTTTTATAATTTAGTGTCCTAAAATAATATTCTTATGATTTAAATTATATAAAGATAAAAATAGAAAACAAAAAATTCTAAGTAGCAATTGAATTTTATAACTCTTGTAACTTGTATTTGTTATTCTGTGTTAAGTTTAGTCCTTATCTGGTAATTATTAAATTCAATATTTTCTATAAAGAATTAAGACTTTATGTCTACCCTTAAAGTAATAAATTATATATAATTAATCTAACAAAGTTATATCTAAAAAGATTAAGTTTTTATTATATAGGAAAAACTGAATAATAATTTTAAAAATCTAGACTGTCATATCTATAGAAATAGATAAGCCACAACTGATTTTCGTTTTTATACTAATATTTGGTTAAATACAGTGATATTTAAATATGATTTTATTACTGTAGTAACTAATTAGTTCAAATATGATAATCACGTCTTAATTTAAATAAAAAATGTTTAATTGATAGTAATTAGGATAAAAAACTAATATATACACCAACGTAACAAAATGTACCCCCCTTCTAGAATTTTTAAAAGAATATGTATAAGAAGAAAATTTATTATATACCAATAAATTAATATTGAAACATTATTATTTTTCACCTATACCTTTTATTGATATTAAATAAACTTTTTAATATAAAAAACGAGTTATAGATATTACTATTAGTAACTTACCAAAAAATATATGTTTAAATAATTACGATATTATTAATATAATAGCTTTAGGTGGTTTGTCTATTTTTTGTTTTTAGCTATAATAAGAGAAATAAATTATCACAGCCTTCAAAATTTTTAAAAATTTTATTTTGCTTTTAAAAACATAAAATCCATCATTTAAAAAAAATTAGCGACTTATATGAATATATAGTATCACTTTTTATTCTATTTAATTTATATCTATTAAATAATAATTTTATTAAAAATAAAAATTATTTTATAGATGAAACTTTGCATTTTTTTGTGTATGATTTAAATTAAATTGTATTATACATAAACTAAAATATTCTTATAATCATTAATATAAGCTTACATTAGATAAGTGATAGTATATATATATATTATTTGCATATAATTTATTTTCTCAGATAACATTTTTGCTTATATAAAAAAATATGTAAAGAAACACTAGTAGACTATCTAATTTTTTTTATAATAAACTCTCGTCAGACTAGATTATTACTTATTGACTTCATATATGAGCAGACAGATAGCTAGATGGTATATTCTAGTGCTTATCGACCACTCGATCTTTGATTCGACTCCGATTGTCTAATATTCTTTCCGGTCTTTAATTCCAATTTATTTGAATTTTTATGAACCCTATGGTAATTGTATGTTTCTATAAAGAATTATAGATCATGTTGGTAGTGGGAGGAAATTTGATAAAAGTGTAAGATTGAGTGCTGATGCACTAGAAGTAAATATTTTAACTTTTGTTAGATGATTTTCATATTATTAACGTCTAAGAAATTGATAGAAATGTCAGTTATTAAAAATAAATGATTTTTAGTGGTAAACACTAAAGATTATCTTTTGTTACGATCGCCCATGTGCTATTTATGTGTGTATCTAAAATAAAAATAGGACAATCTTAGTTATATACGCCTGGACTACATCGCGTGGCGCATGTGCTACTAGTTCATTAAAGTTGACACATACGAGTCTTGAATTCTGATTGACTGCGCAAGTGTATGAATAACGAAGAGTGACCTACCGCCGCGCTGCCTAATCTCAGATGTGCAATGACAAATTTTTTAGGTTATATGTATTTGAAGAAATAACATAAATAAAATCACAATTAAGGATGTGCTTTTCATTAACTTTATATCATTAATAATTTAATAGTTGTTCTTTTCGATCTAACATTTTTTTATTAATATATTAATAAAAAAACTTAACCATTTGTTCTAGCGAACGGCCAAATAACCGCCAAAAAGTATTGTTATTTTCTGGTAGGAAATTTTTATAAATAGTTATTCGTTGAAATATATGGTTACATATTAATATCATTAAAGCTCCGAATTTATAACTCTTAGTATAGATAATTCTGAGTTCCATTACTCTATAATTACATCCTTAGCTGATCCAGTATAGCTCAATGATGATGATGCTTGAATTATCTTTTGTCACGTATGCGTATAGACAAGATTAGGTAGAATTCGATACAGCCTGGCAGCATCAGTAATAATTATTTTTCCCAAATAAATTTCCTATACGTGAACTGCGATTAAATTTATCGTGGATGATATATTACTAAACTATTAGAATCATTGTTTTACGATCCCCCTTTTAAACAGAAATAAAAAGCATATTTTATGTTTATCGCCCTACTATTCTACACGGCCGCGATTATATTTTTTTATTTGCAAATCATCTATTTGAATGATTTTTTCTGGACCTGACATATATTGGTACGTTTTCAAAAGTAGTAGACATCTGATTGGTTGAGAATACGTTAATAAATTATTCTAGAACGTACACTTAAATTTTTTTTCTCGTTCGAAATTTATATTCATCGATATATTCAAATTATTGAGTATAAATTTTTATGGATGCTAGTGCATCCGATAATAAATAAACGGCTTGATTTCCAAATTCAACATTAGTCAATGTTTATTGAATCTTTATTACTATAATTTTCAAGTTCAAAGATAAAAATATGGAATCAATTATTACATAAATAGTTTTTATGCTAAATTTATTATTGCAAATCCATACTTTTTTACCACTTTGTAGGATCTCTCTATTTAGAAACGAAAATTTCCTATTATACATTAAGTTCAGATTCCTTCAGGTATTTTTAGCATCTTGTCAAAAAACTAATTGTTTAATATTTTTTTTATTGAAACATAACTTTGAATCCCGATAAGTATTCAATGGATTGAAAATTATAACAATTTTTTGTGCAAGTTTAATATTTATCACGCTTTAGTACACAAAAATTATTTTTTGCTATCAAATTAGTACTCTCTATTAAAATATCATCTAATTATAAAATAAAAATCATTTATTTTAAAAAATTTATCAAGTTTATAAAAATTGGTTGTAATAATTTTTTCAAGCATATTAAGTAAATTTTTTTTATTTATTGTGGTGAAATTGAGCTCTGTGTTGGAAATATAAATGACACGGTGTTTATTATTGCAGGAAAAATGCGTAATGTACATATATTACTTTGTTTAAGCACACAAATTGTTAAATTAATTACAACAATATGTTTTATAATTGTTTTCCTACATTTTTATCTGTGAAAAACCTCATAAAACCCAATAAAATCATCTGAACCTTCCAAATATATTATATACACTAAAGAATTAGTTTTTATATCATTTTAAATAATTTATTTTTATATAGAAACTTGATTTCTATATTTTTGATGGGAATCATCTAAGACTCTACGAAGCGACGCGCAAGCGCACTAGCACCAGGAGAGTCTTCGTTGGATTCCATAGCTGTGTTTAAGCTCCACACTATCTCAGAATAATAATCCAAAGTTTAGTGGTGTGGTGTGGTTTGCTATGATAGACACCGCTGTGGTGTCTGTAGTATATCATTTAATGAAGTGAGCTTGACCATTTTGAATTTCACAGTCCAATTTGCTGGCCCAGTGGTTTTACCTAGTGATAAAGAAATTGAGGTCATATATACTTAATATGAATATCATTATGAATTAAAAAATTGAAATATATATAAATTCGATAGTAAAAATTAATTTTTGAATTTATAAATATAGTAATACATTTATATTGTAGCAATTTTTTATTGTTATCCATATCAACAGGTTCCTATATTTGATAATTTTTAATTCGAGTAGCGTTTATAGATTAAAAATACGAAATTTATATTGCAAAAGAAATTAGTAGAACTAATTCGTGAAAATAGGATAATCAATATTTTAAGAACGTTGTTAACATAATAATTTACACATTAAAAAACTGAAAATTAGAAACTTTAGATAATAAATTAGACCAATATTTAGCGTTGTTGAAATTCCATTAAATTCTAGACAAGTTTAGTGATGTAAAGTATTCTCACAAGATCTTTAAGATTTTTTATTTTTAAATATGAAAAATTTTCAATAATGTTTTATGATTGTATAAAAATAATATTTTGAATGTGAATTATTTGTATTAAGTTACACAGGCTGTGATTCGCTTGGGAAAAAATAAAATCGCTTCGGAAAAAATTTATTCACTTCGGAATATCTCGTAAAATTCAATTATTGTGTATCGTTACATATTTAAACATCGCAGAAAATATTTTGTTCATAATATTTTCTGCAATACATAAAGTCCAAAACGTAGCGAGGAATTGTAGCCGATTTTTTTGGCGCGTTACGAGTTTTTCGCCTAAAAGCTTTCCTAGTTGCCTTTTATCTTGTTAGTGTGTCCTCTTCACAAAAAAACTTATTTAAAGGATTATTACTCCATAGACATAACTTAAATCTTGTAGGCTATTGTATCCTTTCAACCACCGTCTAATCAGTTGATTTCTATTCGACGTTATCTGAAATATTTCTTTCAAGAATTATTTATTTCTTTGTTGCAATATAAACATGGAAAATTTGTGTTGTCGTCAATTTAATCAACCACGCAGTACTTTTGATTTTGAAGCATTCTGCAAACATTTTTTTTTCTTTTAGATATAGTGGTCTCATATTTTTTGAATAATATCTCCATATTCATTAATTCTATAAAATTCTTAATTTATTTTGGAGGTCATAAATAATATTTTCGTAATTGTATATCGTCAAATTTGATAAGATGGGATGCCCTACACGTCATGTTCGAGATATTGTAACAAAAATACAAATATCTTCTACATTGGAAGAATGAGTGTTTCCTTTATCTGCACGTGAGTATACATTCAGAAAAGATGTTCATTTATACGGGTATTCAAATTCAATATCTTTCTGTCCATGAAAAAAATTTCCACCGTGACAAAAACATTTATTATAATGCGTTATCAATACTAGATTTGTTATTGTTTAGATTGTATAATGTATATCATCGTGAAATTATAAATAATACATAATAGTTATCTCTTCAATATTTTAAAATTTGATAATTTTCTTGTTTTATTCCTTCGAGTATCAAATATAACAAATAAAGGCGAACGTCTCCGAACAGAATCACGTTTAGTGTAATTGAAGTATTTGATATAATTTGATCTTTAAAACTAATCTACATAGTTTTTTAGTGGAAAAATAAGGTTATTAGTCATGAATAACAATTTTTTTATTTACAAGTCATTAATATCTGAGAATATAAGTTCTTATATAAGTTATAGTAAGAAAATACATAAGTCATTATTACAAAAGTTAAAATTAAGCGGCTAAGTTTATATTTTTGTCATAGATGAAAAATACAGATTTACGATAAATTATTTTATTAAATAAGCAATGTAATCAATAATAAAAATCGTTTTTTATAAATGTTTTAGAGAATTAAAACCCCAATGCAGACAATGACTAAAATCTCAGTCCTTTCTATTGTAGCCGTAGTTTTCAAGCAAGAAATACAAAACAATTGAATTAAATAGTACAATAACAAAAAGTAGGAATGAAATAAAAAATAAGTGATAGAATTTTTATAGGGCAAGGAGTGATGAATTTTAATCTTGGCCAGGTCTCCAATTTAAACTATTGCGCCGCCGCATTTATAGAGACCTGTTCTTGACACCTGTAGAGGCGGGGAAGTAGTGCATCTTAATAATTCCCCATACCAAGTTCTTAGTTCCCTTGCTTCCGTAGTACTGATGTTGGCATGAAGACTATACTCAATTTTGCTTAGGAGGTAAATCGGTTTAAAATTTACCTTCTTTAGCCACCCATCGCACAAAATCGTAAAACAACACTTTGGAGTACGTCTTTTTTCAGCCCAGAGTTGATACATAATCTATATTGGTTAATGATTAATTTTTGATATCAAAAAAAATTATTTACCACTATAATAGCTATTTTATGTTATTTTTTCTAAACTAATAACATAAACATATGCCTTTAAAACTATATGTTTATTATAGCAATTATTATATTATTTTGTCAATTTCTGTATAATTGGTTTATTCGTAGAAACTGAAAGATGTTATCTATTTTAAATCATCGTTTGCTTCTTAGTTACAAAATTTGTAATAACTATAGATAGTTTTTACAGAAATTTTTTTTTTACATTCCTACGCTGTTTAACTAATAAAAAATCCCTTGATTGTTTATATTATTATGTTTACTTACTAGACTAAGAATTTTAAATACTTTTAGTTGCTTCCTTTTCATAGGAATCATGTAAAATTCAATTCTATATATATTGAAATTTATTTTTTAAAATGAATTTCTTTTAAATAACATATATTTAATTTTGTGACTATTTGTATATGTATACAAATAGTGGGAATTTTTAAAACATAATTATAATGTTCATGTCTTCAATGCCACACATTTATACATGATTTTTATAGTTGTATTTCCTAAAATATTGTTTATATACTCAGTATCTAGATTAGCTAATGCTCCTACTTCTAAAATCTTATCTACAAGAGTAATCTGTTTATAGAATACTCAAATTTCCGATTATAGTATAAAGATATTTTTTAAAATTCTTTCTCTTTTAATCGTATTAATTTGTACTATAATATATTTTTGCTACTTTGTAGATTCCATTTATAACATAAATATAAAATTAAATATAATTTTTTGCATTACTGATAAGGTTGCTTTGAATCTAATTCCTTGTAAACCATGTTACTAGTTTGCTTACAAAAGAAATACAGCCAACATTGGTCTATGAAGATGTAGCCTAATAATAATAATATAATAATAAGAATAATATAAGAATAACATCGGTTTTAGAAATATGCTATTTTTAGAAGTTTTCACTGAATTAAACGAAATAGTTTTAGCAGAAAACTACTATTTCAAATAACTCTTTTTGAAGAATATACGTAATCATGAATCGAAAATATTATAAACCATCGAATTACGATTCATTTACAATCATATTGCTGTAATTGTAGAGTAGTAACTATTATCTCCTTCTTATATATGAAATTTAAAATTGAATCTCAGTGTCTCAATGGAAGAGCAAAACTAGAAGAAACGTATAGTAATAGGCAATTATAATATGAAACAATATTGTCTAAAAAAAGTTAGTCTTTATCTCATTATAAAAATAGACTTTACTTCTATAGCATCAAAAAGTAAGAAAAATATTATTTCAAGCTATAATTCACTTAATATACTGATTTTATAGCATGCTTTAGAAAATACTTTCGTGTTAAAATTTAAACAAACTAAGAATTTACTTAAATTTCATCATAATGCCCTATGCATTATCTTTTTTTGATAATAATGTACTATAATGACTGAAAAATGCATTATTTTATGCTTTTATAGATTTTACATATATTCATTAACACTATATAGCTTATTATTGAATGCTTAGTATATTTAACGAACCAACTTACCTTCTCCAAACATATAAAAAACGCGCCAAAGAATTCAAATAATAGACAATAAAACAAAAAGTGATTGTCATATTCAAAATTTTATTTAAGGCTTTTAATGAAACTAATGGCTTGATTTATTTTAATATAAAAAACAAATTAATATTTTTAAAAGACTAGGAAGCATTCAAATTCTTTAGAAATAAGAAATAGCGATAAGAATTTTTACAATAAATATAAACATATGGTGGCTAGAATAATCAAATATAATTTTACGTATTATATTTACGAAAATACATTTAAAAGAAACAGATTTTATTTATAGAGACCTTACATTGTGACAATTTCAAATAAACTGTATCGTTTTTCACAGAGATATAAAATATGAAAATGTTAGTGTCAGATTAATTACAAGTTCAATTACTTTTTGTCAAAATTGCATAACTTATATGATGAAAGATAAATAATAATGTAAATTATTATTTATCATATTATTTGCATTATTTTTTGAATTTTATAAAACTATAATTAATACTCTTAAAAAATAGACTAATATTCAAATTCAAAAAAATTAAAATCCCCATGATTTTCAATCTTATGGACGTTAAAAATACGTTGATCATCTATTTTTTATTACAAAATTAACATTATATTGATTTTTGTGTGATAATATTTTTTTTGAAATTTTAAAAATCAACATTTCTTTGGTATAATATTTACGAGAGTTTAAAGAACATATGATACGTTAAAATTTATTTGTATTTTTCGCTTATAACATAGAAATATTTTAGATTTGCCTCTTGAAATTCCAAAATATATTGCTGAACATAGAGTTATTGGTAACATAAATCTATGTTTCCTTAGATATAAAATATATTTGCATCTTATAGGAGAAAACACTCCATTTCAAACAAGTTATCAACCAACGAATGGTTTGGTATACGTAAGAATGGTAATAAATGCTGATCATGTCCCAGCTGAATTGATACCATATATTCCAGTGTTCCAAAGAATTATAACATTGTAATTTTTATGAATTTCCTATTAAATATTATATACAAAATACAGAGTGGGTGGAGGGGAATTTTCTCATGAGGAATTCCATGAATTAATTTCCCTGAAATCAAGCTCGTTCGTGGCACCGCTATCTTTTTTAACTAAGAGTTTGACAAATGTTGACCAATATACTAAGGTACTTTTTCAATGTAGTTGTGATTTTTATCATAAAATAAATTAACTTATATAGATGCTTTCTTATTATTCGTGTTGTACCCCTGATAATGTTTCTAGCATGATGAAAATGTGGGGTCTCTTATTCAATAAGTAATTTTGCAATTTTTATTTATCAAATTTGTAAATTATAAACATTAAATACATTCTTTTAAACAATTTATTTAATAATAGGCCTCTTATAAAAAACGACGATCATGTAAGGTGTCAAATAAAAAGAATTCTAAAAAGTATTATTACTACATCAAAACTCAAGAACCAAGCATTTTATTACGCTAAAACAAGAGCACTTTCACATCTTAATAAACCGTCAAAGTTTCTTGAATCGATTGAAGGTTTATCAGGTGTACAATTCTTCAATAATGTGTCACGCTTTTTGAAAGACGACACAAGAAAAATGGATAATATAATTGAAAAATTGCGCAGTCTTGCATCTTGTTTATTTGATCGTTCTAAATTTCGGTAACAAATTATCTCCATAAAATCTCATTTACTTTGATTTTTATTCTATATCGCTGCACACTTGATTATATTTAGTTGTTTTTCTGTTTGTGAAAAAGATGCAATGCCAGAATTATTAAAAGTTATGAACAATTTTATTAATAGTGTTCCAGAAAATGATCGTAGGCCTGATATACCATGTGATGTATTTTTATATGCTTCTACATAAAAATTTTTACTATATAATCTAGACTTCTATGAGAGCACCTAACACATCCCACGACATCAAAGAATTCATATATGTCAAATGTAATGTGAACTACATAGTTAGAGCTTATAGAATGCCTCATACTCTTCACTATGACTTTGCATAGTAATAATACGTGAAATTATATCATACTTTAAATAATCACATAATAATTTATATATTTCCATTGTAGTTTTAATGTTTTGAAAGTTGTGCTTAAAGAGTATCTCAACTCTAAAATAAGGTATAAAATCTGAATTACTATATATATAATCAATAAAATTTTTAATTGTCAAACAACTAATTAATATGACTTATAAATTAGAGAAATCGGTGGGGCGTATGGCGCTGGAACTTTAATCGAGAATGGCTGTTTTTATTTTTATTCCTATAGGTATTTTTCATTGTAACTTTAAGGAAAATATTTTGCTTTATTTTTATGAATTTAATCGTGATTATCTAATAGGGATCCTAATTTAAACCGAACTATCGAAAATTTTGAAAAATCTATCCAATGGTTATTGAATTCAAAAATCGACATAAAAAAGCTTGAAAAAGCTAAAGTTAAATGTATTGCAGAAGTAAGTTAGCTTTATATAACTTATAGAGTTTTTACGTTTAAATAAATTCAGACATAGTATGAAATAACCACAAAAATATTAGTATGTTTTAAAAAACGAGTATGCTCCAAAAAATTAGGGTGTTACTCATAGAGCTAACAATTTGATTATTAGATTGCGTAATTACTCGAAATGTGTTACTTTTAGGATATTTTTTTATTTAATAACCTAAAGTATAAATGAGCAATGATTAATGTGGTATTTTCCGTAGTCCTTATTTAAAGTAAAAAACAGACCTATAAATAGACGTTTCGACTAAAATGTCTACTTTTTTATAGTCTTGTATTTAACTTTTACTTCCATGGAAGAATTTTTTCTGTAATTTTGATCTATATAAATAAGATTTAAGTTAACAGATATAAAGAACAAGAATTTCATGATGGCTTTATGTAACAATACATAGTTAATTTTTTTATATAATAAAAATAGTCCTTTACTTGAATGCTCCATTTGTCATTAATGTATGAATTAATGATTCAATATTAGATTAATGTATAATCCTAAAAACCAATCCTTCTTAAAACTCTCTTAAATGGTTGATTTTATTAGAATTGAAGGATTCAAAAATGCCTATATTTTTATATACTTCATTTTTTGATGCCTTGACATACTTAGCTGTAATCATTCCATATTTCCCATTTTTTATGCGCAAAACTTCATTTAACGTCATATCTTAAACTTTTAAGTTATTACAATAAGCATTTTTGTATTAAATGCATTTTTTAGGAACAAACGAGCCCTCAGTTGTCATTGCTAAACAAAATTTAACAAGAATCGTTCCATTTTAGAAATACCGCGGCACATCTTTATTTCGATAGTTTTCTATTTATTAATTGCAATTATATTATGATTTCAAACTTATTTCTAAATGAAAAATCTGTATTTTTGTAAATATAGAACTATTTTTAAACATTTAGATTATGAGATATATTTCAATATGTGTAGCACAAGCTAATGTACTATATGCTATTCTAGGTATAGATAACAAAATAACAATGCATATTAAAACGCTAAATATACTTTTGATATTTATATAAGTAAATTTTTGAAGGTCTTTTTTAATAATTATGTAATATTCATTTTGTCATTTTTCTTTTGAATGTTTAACATTTAAAAGTCTACAAGTATTTTATTTTAAAAAATTTTACCAAAGTTAATTCATAATGTTGTTTTTTCTTGAAGGATCAATCAAATATGACATATTTTTTCTTTCTTTAGATGACTCATTATCTAAAAAAATTTCACATAAAGTTGTAATAAGGCGACATAAAATAAAATTTAATGATGAATATACGACTGTATTAGATTTTTTTAACTCTTAGGCTTCTACATAGTACATAGGGGGTATTTTTTTTAAAGTCCCTGTGAAATGCATCTATTTTATAGTTTCTTCTCTTATAATATATTTAGTTACGATTGATGTTAGGAGATATAGATCCCTGTTTGAGTTAGCTCTGCAAATAGCAACACAAAAAAATCATAAGAAAAGTAGGACTCTTCACGGTGCAAGCCAACCACTTTAAATATTTTTCCTTATGATTTATATATCATCATGGCTAAGGAAAGCTTTATTAGCAATCGAAATCTTCTAAAATTAGAAACAATACTTTAAAAAATTATTATATATATTATTTAAAAATACGATAGCAATTTTCGCTTACATTAGATAAGATACCAGTAACTTAAAAACTAATCATGCACCATTGCGTAGACGTGCAGTGCATTTTTTGTATTTAAATAGTAAGAAAATCGATTTTTATGTAAAATTTATAAGGTGAACAACCAGATATTTCGAGAATATTTAAGAATTAATATCTTTAAAAAATCTTGAAATTTTTCACGAATATTCTGATATATAATATATGATTTTGTTCATAATCATAAAGTACCATCATCCTTAAGATAAGTTGACAAACTCTGAATAATTATTAGTGACAATTGGGTTATAATTGAATATAGATTAGTAATCCAGTGGAACCCAAATATCGTACTCTACAACTATTTCTTGACGGAATAACACATGAGCACCTGAAGGGTTGGGTGACAAAAATAAAATATTGTCAGCCTGAACATTTAAAAAGAATTGCAGAAAAGTATAAATTTTTTATTTTATTTAATATTTAAAATTATTGAAGATATCTCTGTATGAATCCTACAACTACTAGCAGAGATGATGACTTGTTCACTCCATTCAAAGCGACAGTATGCATTGGTGAACATTATAAGGATATTATAGATGATCCGTCGTGGACAATTAATATGAATTTTGATAAGTAGGGTACAAAAAAATAAGAATGTATAAATTTATTATTTTTTTGTGTGAATAAAACTCTAAATAATCTTTTAGATAAATATAAAAAATTTATATTCATGATTTTTTTTTTAAATTATTCAAAATTCTCATTCAAAGTATAACATTCTATTAATTACATGAAATAACTTTATTTTATTTACAGTATACTGATTATATTACTTTAGTTTTCTATTATATTCGTTTTTTTATGAAATAAATTTCTCATAATATAATAAACGCAAAATAACAAAGCTAGAGTATAGAAATTTATATAAGGTAAAATGGATATATTTGAGTTATCTTAATTTTTTTCAAATTGATATCTATTTTAAATATAATAAAAGTATACAATGATGTTTTGAATTCATATATTAGAAATTATAAGGTTTATGCGATACAACACTGCCAAATACATATTTGTGAATAATCCATGTGTTCTATCAGATGATAAATTTTATTTTTTAGACGAAACTTTTATTTTATCTATGAATAGTAATCGTTGATTTTAAGACAAAAATATATAATACGACGTTTATCATATAGATTGCCGGGAATGTCGAAATCCCGTCGATTGCTTGCGAGTGTTAAACACTCGCATAATCAAAAATGTGCGTTGTAAGCATGCGCATATTTAACGCGCGCATAATCAAAAATGTGCGTTGCAAGCATGCGCAGTCCGTAGTAATTTTTCAATGAAAACAATACCGAGAAACCAAATTATTTGATGCTAAAATCAATTGGAAATGAAAAGAAATTGTTATATAACAAATTTTTATATGTTATTGATTGATTATTTAAATGAAAATAATTAATTTTGGATATGTCAATACAGAAAATGCAAGGGAAGATTAAGAACCCTCTGCTAAATGAAATTATTGAAATTGAAGAAAGGGTATATCATGACCATAAATTATAATACATTGATTTAAAAAAAAGCTACTCTTAATTAGAAAATTAAAGATTTATCTAAAAATACAAAATATTCATCGAGTAAGGTGTATTCTATGTCAACCAACTCCATCCATCTTTATGATCTCCCCATTATTCTTATAAAACGTTATACAATAATATCAAACAATGTAATAAAAGAAAATTTATTGTTGTTAAATATGAGTCAAATTTGTGTGATTCAAATATCAAATATCAAATCGTTACGGAAAGAAGATCTAGTTTTGTTTGATTCTGGCTCAAAGGACGCTGATAGAATTGTAATATTTTCTGTAAAAAGGAAATTAATACATTTGAATAACGCCAAAGTTTGGACATCCGGTGTAACCTTCAAAGTGGTACCAAAGGAGTTTAACCAGTTGTAAGTCATTAATGGAAAAATATTTAAGAAAGATTTACCTCTGTCGTATATCATGTTGACAAATAGGACAGAAGCGAGGTATAATAAGGTTTTATCCATTCAAAAGGATAAAAATATTGCTTTTCTGCAATATCTGATAGTAGATTTTGAACTAAAATCGTTCAATGCCATTAAAAAGGCATCAAAAGATACAACAATTAAATTTTGTTTGTTCCATTTCGGGCAATGTATTTGTAGACGTATCCAAAAAGAACGACTACCGAAATTATATTCAAAAAATAATTATCTTATAATTATATTCAAAAAATAATTATTTTATAATTATATTCAAGAAATAATTGTTTTATAATTATATTCAAGAAATAATTATTTCATAATTATATTCAAGAAATAATTATTTTATAATTATATTCAAGAAATAATTATTTTATAATTATATTCAAGAAATAATTATTTTATAATTATAATCAAGAAATAATTATTTTAAATTTATGTAAAGTGTTTTTGACAGCTATCCTTTCTAACAATAGAATTTGCCCCCCGATAGTTCACTAAATCAAAAAATAAAGCAAATAAATTCTGTGAAATGAACCTAGATTCGTTCATCATATGTTTTGAAAAGAATTTTGTAAATTCAGCAAAATATCCCATAAAAAATTGGAATGCCTATGACAGAGTTATAGATGGAATTAACACCAAATTCTGCAGAAGCATTCAACTGTCAAATTCATAATAGATTTGATCAGTCGCATGCCGGTCTACATGCATTTATTGAAAATTGAAAGAAACTCAGAGCAACACTGAAAAAGAAATTCAGTTCCTTATGTGCAATCCGAATTCTGTGTTTTCTCCAAAAGATTACATTTTTAAGATGGAAAATATTAAGAATATATGTGTAAATTTCGATAAATATATGACACGTACTATTTATTATACATTTCGACAATGTATAAATGGAAATTGGATTATCTGTTAGTTATTAGAATTTTATTTTATTGACATAAAAATTTACATTATTATTATTAAATTTATGTATTTATAATAAAAACGTTTTTTTTCGCGCGCGCCTGGCGGAACTTTGCTGTCTGACTTTTTTTTATTCTATCTGTGAATAGCAATCATCGATTTAAATTCAAAAATACTTAATTCGACGTTTATTATATAGATTGCTATATATATTCAAGTTATAACAATTCAAAAATAAATATAAAAATACTATAAGGTGTTTTTTGACGACACTAATGTAGTAATGTATTTAGTCCCTTTTTTTAATTTACCAATCTCGCCGCACATTGAATATATTTTCAGTTATACAAAAGTCATTAAACATACAGGTAGTTCATGATAATGCTACATTTGACAAAATTACTTATTTGTTATTCCATTTTCGCAGAAATAAAATAATTAAATTTGCTCGTTGTATGGACAGCACCATAGTACATATAAATTACAATTAAAATATTATATACTAATCAATGTATACAATTCTAAATGATTTTTAATTATATATATTTACATCTACTAAGTGTATCTTTTATTTCAAAAACTCATAATAATTGACTGGACTAAGCATAAATTAATACATGGGAGCTCAAATCAACTTAAAACCAAGTTTTTAATTACTAATATGTCTGTAATCTCTAGATGTTTTTTAAAAGATTTAATTGTAGGATACCATAATTGATTTATTTTCGCATCATATAAAAGGCAAAGAATATAATGGATATCTACTAATAGCCGTAGATTAAAAGTAAAAATAACCTCTATCACATGTCAAGAGTATATGCATACATTAACATAGTATCTGAAATATTTGCGAAAAAACTTTTGAAAATCGTAAAGCTTTGAATGTATCGAATTATACTTTAATAATAAATTTACCAAATATGTATATATATAAATGATAGCTCAAAGCAACTAAAAACCAAGTTTTTAATGATTAATAAGTTAAATGCTAGTAATCTCTATATGATGTGTTCAAGAAGATTTAATTTTGGGACACCTTGATTGAATTATTTTCTTTTTTTTAGTTACAAAGTTAAACCCCTGGCGCAGCTTATTGGGCTGTGAAGTTCAAGTTTGTCAGACTTGCTTCATTAAACGCTGTAGGCACCGCAGCGTTTAATTTTTGATCATAATCCAACCATATGGCATCACACACCAGCTCCGACTTATTATTATTTATTATGGGAATTTATTCCACTAAACATCCTCGTTTTAGGGTGACCCTCACCCCTACCCTATCCATCTATTCGACGTTGGATCCATGGGAATCACCTCAACAGAGGCAGGAATTTACTCCTAGTGTATTATACTAGCACTTAATTTCGTCCTCACACCACAAGCATGAACTATACTTTTTACAGAAACATGCAATTACTATAGTGTTCCTACTAACTTCGGATTATAGGATACGATAGACCGGAAACAGTGGGCAGCACCAGAACTCAAACCCATAACCTCGGGGTCAGCGAGCTAAGCCTAGACCACTAAGCTATCTGTCAAATTTTTTATTATTTTCGTATCTTATTAAAAAACCAAGAGTATAAGGGATATCTAATAATAGTCGTAGATTAAAAGTAAAAGTAACCTCTATCACATGTCAAAAGTATATGCACAAAATAACTTAGTAATTGAGATATTTGCAAAGCAAAAACTTTTGAAACTCGTAAAGCTTTGAATTTATCGAATTATACTTGAATAATAAATTTATAAAAAAAATATATATCTCTGATTTTATTATATAGAAATTTAGCTATAGTAATTGAATACATTGATTCCCACAACGTTCCTTTTATTCATTTTATTCATTTCATGTGTTTTAGAAGACTAAAAATCTATTTGAAAGTATTTTCATTCTCTAATATTACATTATTTAAAACTTCACAAATCGTTGCTTTTAATAACTTTTAAAAATAGAATATCAGATCCTTATTATAGGTGTTCCCATTGTTTAACGTATATTTTTGGACTAAAATATTTATTAAGTGAGTCGATTTATTGACACATAGCTCCCACCTATGAATATTTTTTCTTTGTGTCAGCATCTAATTGCTACTATTTAATTTAACATGATAAACTGTTTAAAACGTAAAAAATATAAATTTTTTATTTAAAAAGACTAGCTATAAGCATAAATTTTGTTTTTTGATTATAAATTGTAGCACTAGAAATAACTTTAATAATATTAAGTTATTTCAATTAATTAATTTAAAAGATGGCTATGGTACTGTTCTCATTTTAAAAAAAAACTTTCAAGACTAAATACTAAATAGCTCTACAAAAATATCGCCTTGTTAAAAATCAACTATTATCCATTCATTACCGCTTTAATCTCATACAAAAGTACTTCATAACCTTTAAAGACGATTTTTACAAGTCTAAAATAAATATAAAAAATTTTTTTTAGTTACAAAGTAACTCAATTGACCCTGCTTATTGAGATGTGAAGTTCAAGTTGTTCAGACTTGCTTCATTAAATGCTCTAGGTACCGCAGCAAACTCAATCGTTATAATTAACACAAGCACAGAATCGGCTTACTAATTTTTGGTAGTGAGTGAATTTAAGCCACTTGGTGGACCTTCATATTGGATGCAACTACCATAACTAGACTTTCCATTCATCGAACTTGAGCTATATTGAAATTACTCCAACAACACACAAAATCTCGAAACGATAGAGAGTTGCCTTTATTTAATGCGCACGCGCCCACTTTTTTTGTTGTGTTGGTGCTTCCACACTAGACAAAGACAATGAACAATCAGCTGAATATTAAATTTATATTAAAATCAAAGAAAGTTACATTATGATGGATATTTTTATGTTAAAGAATACTAGACAAGTCAGTGTTAATATTGGGGATGTCAAATCCGATTATGAAGGGAAGGTTAAGAACTGTAATCGCAACAGAAATAAAAGATATTGAGATAAGATGTTTTCGCAACCATATATTGTCAGAAGATGAAATCAACAAACAATTATTTGATGATAAAATCAAAGATCTTGCTAAAACAACAATGTATGCAACTACATAAGTTGCATACTATTGCTACAGAAGAAGATGATCTTCAGCAAATACCTCTAATTCGAAAACGATTATCTTACCAAGTTATTAGAAATATTCGTAAAAAAAATCAGATCCAAATTAACCCTACAACCAATCTTTCTGGTACAGTAATGACGCTGAGGAATCGAAATTTTCGCATATATGAATTATGAATCTGGTAGTGATGACGTCAATAGGATTGTGATTTTTTCAACTAGAGACATCTTCTACTCCTTGAACATTCCAAGTTTAGAATTCGTGACGAAAAATTCAAGATTATTCCTAAAAACTTTCTCCAACTCTGCACGATTCATGGCCATGTCCTTTAAAAAATGTTACCGTTAGTTTTTATTTGAATGAAAGATAAATAGGAAAAAAGTTATACAAAGTCCTTCAAGTATCACATGATCAAGGAATTATGGGAATGCCAAAAGATATTATTATTGATTTCGAAATGGCCGTATTTAATGTTTTTAAAAAAGCATCAGAAAACGATGTATATTTTTTTCTATTTCACTTAGGATTTTTGCGTTTATCTGAATTCGCAAAAATTAGGGTTGACTAAAACTTATAGAGTTGATTAAGATTTCAAACTCTATAAAATGTGTAACTTTACTTGCATTTGTTCCTACAGATTTTGTCCAAATAAAGTTTGAGATATTGCTCATTCGTTCAAAAGAATTTGAGATTGATATTTTGAAATTATTTCTAGAATATTTTGAAAAAGTTTGACAAAATTCAAGAAATATCCCGTCAAATCATGAACGCCTATACTATAAGGGAATTTTAAGTGAAGTTAACTTCTAATTCTGTAGAAAGTTTTCACAAGCACACTTATGAAAAAATTCAAATAGGCTCATTTGGGATTATTAACAACTTAGAAGACATTGAAGGAAAAACAAAGTGCGATAGAACAAGAAATATTGTACTACTTATATACAATATAAAAAAAAGGATCCAACTCGAACGAAACTTTGATTAAAATTGATAAATTAAAGCAAATGTATTAAAAATACCATAATTACAAAGAACTGTTCTTTAAAGTAATATCCAGGAAATATAATTGGAAGTTAGCATAGTATATAATTCCTGCTTAGTAAATTATTTATTTTCAGTTCTTTTTTATTTTTTTAAATACTGGCAATTACAACCGAATTATATGTATTTATTTTGATATATGTATTTTGATGTCATTTATTAATGTTATCTCCATAATATAGATTAATATCATATAATGGATAACATTTAAATGCATAATTAATTGTGAAATAAACATACTGTTGACTGATATTATGAAATGTTTATTCAAAAAAGTATCATTCTTTTACATGTCTACCTAAAAAAATTCACATAGACGCACGCGCTGACAAACTATCTATCTAAAGAGATCTACGGAAATTACTCTAGTACCATTATGCTCCAGAATTTTATTTTTCTCCCTCTCCATGCTGAGCATGATCTATTACTTTTTATTGAAGAAGTCAATTATCCTAGTATTACTGCTAAATTTGGATCGGAAGGGATACGGCATATCGTAAAAGTGATCACCAATCGTGCCATTGAACAGAGCTTGGTTATATCGATAAGCTGTCTGGATGTAGTTTGACACATCCAGTAACTAATAAGGATCAAAATTATAATATAAAAAAATTTGTCACAAACGTTTGATAAATTGGAAGGAAGTTATGTTGTTGAATTTTATTATATTATAAATTGCCAAAGTAATAATATAATAAAAATATATTTCCTGACTGTACTTACATAGTCATGTAAAACGAACTTTTCAATAAGAATGACAAGCTAATTCAGTGTCACTAAGTAGAGTATCCCAGAAATTATGGCTAAAGTTACAATAAAAATAATGTGTAATTGGTACACTTCCAGATGTGCAACAAATCTCAATTTTGATTTGTAGCTAAAGTTTAAAGCGGTATGGGCTCCTTGCGAAAATTGTAATCTAAAATTTTTAATAAAAAGAACCCAATTGAACGAACTTAATGTATTACAAATGGTTCATTTGTAATGCATTATATTTGGTAGACAAAAGTACTATGTTAAAACTTTGATCAAAGGGAGATATGTGGGAACTAGGACATGAAAGTATTAGTAAACTCGACTTCACAAGTGTTTATATTAAAATTGTTCTTGTAAAATACATTATAAAATTATTAATTTTATGCAGAATAGTAATATCAATCTAAGTTCATAACTCACAAAATTTGAACACATCTACATGATGTGTTCAAATAGTATCGACACTTTAAAAATAGTATATTAAACATTCACTCTGTGTCCTTAAAAATTCAAATAATATGGTTCATTTAACATACTTAATAATTTTTAAAACAAAAAAATTATATATCGTAAAATTAAAAAAGTTTTTATTACGCACGAATTCGTGCGACATCAAGGCAGAAAAGCTCGAGCAGAAGATTTGTATTAATTATGCATGAATAATGATAAAACAAGCACGTAAAAAAATTCAATACGATTCACTAAGAAATTTATTTTAAAGGATCATAATAGTCGATCTAGAGCTTTGAGTGGTATCGATGATAGTAGAAATTTCATTAAATATTCAACTTGCCACACATCCTTTCAGGCGAAATTCAAAGCTAATAATTACTGTCAGGAATATGATATATTTAGATTGTAGACCAACAATCAGAGAAATTGCTGATAATATTGGTATTTCTATAGTAGCTATTTTATGCAACAATTTTAGAATAATAATGGATTACCACATACTTTGTTGTACATCTATTACTATTAGATTTCTTTGGAGTAAATTAAAAAATAACTCAAAACATCAAGAGAAAATTATATTTTGTCCTAAAATAATTATGATATTATAATATTGCGATCGTGGATGAGACTTATGTTCATGGACGTGATCAAGGAAGAGTCTACGATGTGTAAATCACCATCATTGCCAAGACCAAAAACAATCAGGAGTAAATTTTAGGTTTTCTTTTTTGAATTGCAGCGACTCAATCATCACAAATATGCACTTAAATGATAATATTCTTAAATATTATGTAAAATTTTAAGTAATCTTCAAGACGCCATTCGTCATAAAAAACCAGACACGTGGAAATCTAATAATTTGGTGTTTCATCACGATAATACTCCAGCCCACACTTCCTATCCTATAAGGTGATGCAATTTTTAGCAAAGTTTCAAGCCCAAACGTTGTCCCATCTTCTATATTTCCCTATTCTAACACTGAGATTTTTTTCCAAAAATAAAAGTTATTTAAAGGGAAAAAGATTTGAGTCGATTTCCGACATTAAAAGAATTTGACAAAAAAATTAATCTAAATATAAAAAAAATCAATTTATAAATATTTTGGAAAAATTCAATATTCCCTGGAAGAAGTGTATTGATTAATGTGACGATTATTTAGATGCATTTCTTTTTATATTTCAAAAATCTTGATACTTTTTTAACACACCACATAATAAATATTTAGCTGTATCGTTTACATATTTGACGGCAAATATTTTATAGAAATTTGTCATCGTTTCTTGTAGATTGTAAATGTGTGTAAAAAGATAGTGAACTGCAAATTTATACTGTTACCAATAAAATTGGATAATTTATACTGTTACCAAATAAAATTGGATGCACACTAATCGTCAAATATAAAAAAAAATTGGGACATATACTACTTGAATATACGCAGGTCATCACACTTGACTACTAAAAATTCAAATGAATGCGTAGGAATACATTTTTTACGTTCATTTACTATTGAAACTATCATAAATTGAAAATAAATAAACTAAAGATTGATATATCTTATCAGATACCGGACTTTCGACTAAATAAATTTTATTTTAAATAAAGACCTCTAAGAGTGCTCGTAATGTTGAACTAAATGCTAGGACATGATTATTGTACCAAGCTATTTAATTTTGATGAAAAAATCTTTTCATAAATAACACTTTACAATACTATTTTAATCTAATATAGTAAGTAGGCTTATTCAATTTAACTAGGTGAGAATCAGTATTTCAAAAAATCAAGTTTAGATTTTTAAGTATAAGTGTTTTAGAAGAAGCTTATTATGTTAGTTCATTAATAAAATAGATTTAAATTATTTCACGAAAAGTTTAAAAGTAGTTGTCCTTTCAAATACTTTATTACCGTGTTTCTATAAAATAGTCCTTTTTTAGTCATTTACATCAAAAAAAAGTTATTATCATCATATAAATACGATGAAATTTATTGTAAATATGCAATCAGTCAGTTAAATACTTGACCTATATAAAATTTATAAAATGTCAACATTGGGAAGATATGTGAGTGCTAAAAAAGAAAGAACACAATATTGAGTGTACGCATTTATAATAAATAATTTGTAATAGTGTAAAAATTTCATTGAATGACCAATGAAAGATGATAATATCAAATCGTGATAAATTTATAAACTCTCTTGAAAAAAAAGTATAATACTCTTTTTAAGCGTAATATGAATATTACCTCAAAATTATGAAAAATGCACTTTATATATAAAACAACATAAGGTCAGTAAATAATGTTATAATTTTGCCTGCATTAATATTTGAGTAGACAATTAACTTCATGAATTGGCGAAAATGCAGTAAAAAAATTATTCTACTATACTTTAGAGCTATAATGGTACACTTGAAGTAGAAAATTAGTCGGGTTTTTTGAAAGCTGAATTTTTTAAAATATTAATTACATTTAATGAATGCATCATGATTTTTCAGTATAGGGCATCTAATGAATTAATACTAAATTCTAAAATTCATTTTCAAAACTAATTTCAATTTACTGTTTTTAATCGTAATGTAATTTTAGTACTGCTAAACTGCGTTTTTAATCTGTTCAATATTGCTTGTAAAAGCAATACTGAATTTTCTCTTTGTAATTTTAGGTGAAATTGTTGACTTTGAATAATATTGTGAAATATCAACTAAAATCTTATATTTTAATCTACTCTATTTTTTTAAAATATATTAATTAATGTAGTAAATTTTTTTAAAAGAGGCCTATTTATAAAACATTGTAATTTATTCGCATATTGTTGTGTAAGTGTTGAATTATACATTTAAAATGCTACCATTTATAATAATACACATTTAATCATATAGCAATCTCTGAATGTTCGTCGAAATAGAATAAAATACAAATCTTATTTTTATTAATTAAAAAATTTGTTTTAATTTTATGCTCAAAAATGTATTATTAACAAGATTATTTACGATACATTAATTTATCAATAGATATTGATAAAAAAACTAAAGAGTTTGTTATAAGGAATAAGTGTACTTTTGTATGGACAATGAAATAAGCTAATACAAAATAAAATGTTACTTTTGTTCCTTATTTGGCGATATATCGACTTGGTCGAAATGAACAATATATATATGAAAATCCAACATGAGGGATGTTATACATACATTATAAATAGTCATTTTGTACTAC
The DNA here is from genome assembly GCF_042242105.1 of Pempheris klunzingeri. NCBI lineage: Eukaryota > Metazoa > Chordata > Actinopteri > Acropomatiformes > Pempheridae > Pempheris > Pempheris klunzingeri. The sequence continues at coordinate 25,062 of NW_027255241.1, forward strand.
TTCGTTTATAGATCAATCAAACTTTTAAAAAGTACTTGTATTATATAATCAACAATAATCTAACATAATGGCATGTAGTAGAGTCGTAATATTCTAAGAATACTATTCTTAATTACTCAAAGTCCATAACTACCAGATATGCAAGTCTAGTTTCTACAGTAGGTAATTGTCATATCTTTAGAGTACATGGTAAAAGTAAACTTATAAATTATTAATTAATAATAATAATAATAATAATAAGGATTTACAAAAAAAAATTTATCTATAAAAATAATAATCTTCGTCCATTTTCACTGCTGTTTGACAAGATAGTAAGGGTATTCAGAGCAGATACAGGCTCACCATTACATTTTATAAGAGAATAGCGACTCTTCTCTTCATCAAATCCAAGTGAAATCAAGTAATCTAAATGTTTAACCCAAGTTCCAAGCTACAGATAAAAAATTAAGTAAATATGTTCAACATCCATCTTATTACCTCAGTTATATTGTATGAAAGCTCATCATAAAATACAAGTATACTATGAACTGATAACCTAGAGTTGTCAACATGAAGCTGCTGTAATTGAGTCAATATGTCATAAACCTAAAATTCAAATAAATAATTTCCTATAATTAAGTTTTAAACAACTTGAGCATTTTCAATATCATCATATTTTTTAACAATATATTTAATAATGTCCAGATTAAATCCCATAGATAACAGTACATTCCCATTCTTAATCTGAGATGGAGTAAAATTAAACCAGATATTCATAACATTTTCTGGTATATTATCTTTAGGTATGATACCATAGTCTAACTCTACTTCTCTGCCATCGGATATAAATGCAGATTATCTATATAAGTTTGTTGTATATTTTGAGTTTTGACAAAGATCAATTCCAAAAGTTCTAAATCATCGTAATCTTCTGCAAAAACATATGAATCATTCGGATAGGTGATTATATTTTCACCGGTGCTTACTTTATTATTTTGAATATAAAGTCTGTTATCAAATCTCATCTTTCCAAAAGTTGGTTCTGATAAAATAGATTTAAGCTCAGCTTTTTCATCCAGATTTTCTAATTGTTCATCGCAAACTGAATTGTCGTCGGATATTCAAAAATTAAGTGTGTGTCATTAATTTTTTGTTTGCAGTTGCCATGATCCTTTACTAAACTTTCCATTTGACATTTAAAATCAGATGTTCTATCAAGGGGAGCTTCAAAAGCAGGCATTTGTTTAAATGGCAATGATCTATTTTTTTCATTTTCATTTACTTCATCAATTATGTAACGATTTTCATTTGAAAATTTATACTAAAATTGTATAATTACTGTTAAAATTTTTCTTCAGAATCAATATTGATTAATTCTAAAAAACAAAGCATTTGTAAATATATAATTCATACAGACATCAAAAGTGATAGTGGTTCGTCGGAAAATTCATTAGAAAATTTATTATCGTTTGTTTTTTGAAAATTCTTTTAATTATAAAAAAATACACCTATATTTAAAGAAACTAGTAAATGCTACTACCTTGTACAACTCTTTTAAAGTGGGATTTATTCTACTTTTATATCTTTTAATACATCTACTACAATATATTACATTAATATTAATATCAATGTGTTATAGTTTACTCCATTTATTGTTGGTGTTTAAAGAATTTCTCATAGCAAAACTATTCGACATTCCATCAGGTATATATTACGAAAGGTCACGTAGAACGACGAAGTTTTAATTTTTTAATATTAAAATAAAAATCCAGGTAAATTTTGAATTAACACTATATCTGGTTGTTAATACGCGAATATTTATTTTATAATGGCGCAGAACCATTAAAGTGATTGCTTGCACTAAATCAGAATCTTTATCTGTTATGGAAATAAAAATTATAAGATGAAATCTTAAAAGATTATCATGTACTAAAGTATGTTATAATTATAGGTTATAATTTGTTTTTTAATAATAATTTAATTTATATACGTTGCATATTCTTAATTAGAATATGTATGTATATTCGCTATATATGACGTCTCAAGATAAATATGTTATCTTGATTGAGTCACATATAAACAACATAGATAATGCTTTAGTTGTTGTTCACTTAATATTATAGTTTGGTCTATCGCATGGAGAATTACAACAAAGTACAACCTAAATTATCTTGTAATAAAGTTAAAGAACTAACTAGATTCTGAGTTGAGTACTTAGGATTTTAGACTTATGTAAAATACTAGTGTATCGCCAATAGTCTAAATATTAAATTTACTACTAAAATAGATTGATTACTTATCGTCTATTTTTAAAAGAAGCAGACGGATAGCTTAGCAGTATAGGCAAGTGCTCGACAATCTTTCATTTACGAGCATAAAATTAGTTAACTGCTATTTTCGGTCTTTCGTATCCCCAAAATTTGTAATTACACTATGGTAATTGCATATTTGTGTTAAAAAATCACAGATCATTCTGGTGGTGGTAGTAGTAGGAGGTCTGATGCATCAGTAGTAAATTTGTGTCTCGTTGAGGTGAGTTCTATAGGGGCGAATATGCGTGTAACTGACAGAGTCGGGTAGGGATCGCTCTAAAACTAATATATTTAAGTTGGTTAAAATCACAGAGAAATACGCTAGAGTGTAGTGGTGCAAATAGGATGAATAACTCTGCTGCAGTAATATTCATAGTTAAATTCATCAAGTTTAACAAACTTAAACTTTACGCACAATAAGTTTAGACAAGATTTTTACTTTGTAACTAAAAAAAATCGGCTGAGGAACATCAACTATATGTGTTTTATAATTATTTTTATTAAAATTATAAAAATAATTATACAACTCAGATATCAGTAATTCGACAATATACCCTCTCAGGAAAATTTGATCACCGCTATAGTAATATTATTTAGTTTAGAAACTAAATTTATACAGATGTGGCAAGAATGTATCAGATTCTACCCATTCTATGGATATCAGCACGAGGTGGTTTACCACAGTAGTGTATACTTAGCAAAGGATGATTGAATACGTTAGCATCAGTTGAAGATGTCACTAAACATAATGAGGCATGAAATATTGATACCAAAGAAAATAATCATGATTCTTTAAAAATTTACACAGATATTTATATGAATATATAAAAATAGCTTACACCAACTATGGATGCTAACATGTTTGCTTTTAACTAGTTGAAAAGAACATATTGTCAGTTGTATAAATTAATAAATATATATTAACAAAATGTACACGATAATTTTTTACTAAATATTTAATAGATATTTTTGGTGGAATTTACTAATTTATTTATATACATGTTAGAAGAAGCGTGGAGAAAATTATCAACTAGGCAGAGCAAGTATGGTTATGAGTACCTCACGTTATTGAGAGTTAATTTTCTCGGATTATGGCATCGTTTGAGTCCTAGTTTTCTTAATTTATGGTGTGAAAGTAAAAAGAAATAAAGGTACTCAAAAAAGAAGCGCTTAATCTTCCTATTTTATGTGTCTGTGAAGACGCGCGCACTTGTTACTCGAGATTCTAAATCTAAATCTAAATCTAAATCAATCCCGAATTTTGGATTTCACAAGACAAATTTGTCAATCCTATTTGAGAATACGTTAATTATAATTGGGGAATATGTTATTCTAATATTGCATGATTGTGTATTTCATGTTAAACAAATGAACATGAACCGAAGAGTTATTGACCTGTTGTAGCGCTACGAATATCTAAAAAAATTAGTAGTTGGGGAATAGATTTGCATCCGTATAAGTTATCACTTTAAACTTTAAATATGGAAAAGGGTAATAATGTAATGAAAAATCCTTAATTCACCGTAGGAACAATAGATATGCCAAAAACATCAAAGTTATTTAAAATAATGCATATTGAGAATGCAAGTCATAAACTTTGCTTTCATTCGATAATACCCTGAATAGACATAAAAAAATTTTTCTTTTAGAATATTATACTTTGTTGAAGTAACAGACTGTTATCAAGGTTATTTATTCATCTTAAATTTAAGTTTGAGAATATACATAAAAGTTTGATATTTCAACATGGTACATTCACTAGTTTATTTAACCATTGTGACTATTCCGATATTTATTATGTTTTATATTTTAATATAAATATAAAGTTGTGATTTAAGTAACTAGCTTGATAAATGTGTTTTTAGTCACATTTTTCACTGAAATTTTTGTTTAATAGGCACTAAAATCTAAATGTATATTGCAACAACTTGAGTAACATCAGCACGTGTACAAAAAATTGGAACACACATGCGCCAATGATAAAATTGTGTAAGAACATATTTACAAGTATGAATCCTATCTTTTTGTTGTTTTGAATTTTAAATAATTTAATAGATTACCAAAACAAATGCAACGATTTATTTAACGGATTCAAGTATTTATTAATGCAGTAAATCTAATAAAACTGACTATATTTTATTTAGGAGAAACTTATTTGTTTCAGATAAAATTATAGAACTTCCTGAAAGTCAAAAGTAACTTTTCTGTTACTCGAAATGTATATGATGTAACCAAGCCTTGTATCAAAAAGAACCTTCCAACCATACACTTACACCCCTTTTGTATCTTAATTTTATATTTATATCGTGTATTTGTAAAAAATATCTATAGTCATACAAATATACCGAAAAAGTTTGTTCCAGTTTCAATTAAAAATCTAAACCTTTTTTCACATATGATCTCAAGAGCCCCAGTTGATTTCTCATTAGATCAATTAAGTGTTGTTCGAAAACGTGCAGCGTGTATTATACGGCAGGTTATGATTATTAATTTTGACATACATTTTATTGAGTAAATAATTTTTTTGAATTTTTAGTGTATTGAAGAAGCTATTACACCATTTATCCAACGTGGAATACCCTTG
>NW_027255242.1:0-29885 GCF_042242105.1 Pempheris klunzingeri
AAGGTACTTCATATAGTGGTAGGATACCGATTAATTGCATAATTTTTTAAGATCGGTGGTTCTTAAATATTAAGTAATTTAAACAACATTAATATTTAATCATATTGTTATAATTATGTTAAAGTACTAAAACAGAAGTTTTTTACTTTGAATCATTATTTGATTTCGGCATAGAACTTGTGTAAAATTGAATTCAAGATTTTTGATGAAACTAAAAATGATTTAATTACTAGTGAGTCAAATAATTGTCAGGTATGTTGACTTTGGAAGTGAATATGCTTAATTTTCTTACATAAATAACGCTGATTCATCAATATTAATTTTAGTGAAAAAACTGAAAATATTATATATAATATAAAGGTTTTTAATACATATTCTCCTCATAAATTATCTCGAGAATCCACGTGTAAAACAGTTCACTGCATATTATATTAGACGAGAATGTACCCTCTATTTATTAGTCGATTTTTATTCCTTAAAAATTAATTGAATAACTAGTGCAATACATATTTAATCATCTACATATTTCTAAAATTTATTGTAAATAATTATAATTTGTGTCTTTTTTAATCATACCTACATGAGTAGAAAAATATAATAAAGAAATATTTTACCAGTATAAAATATAATAATTTTTCAAAATAACTTATGAGAAATAGTATTTTAATCATTTTAATATACAATTAAGAATATAACGTTGGTTTAAAAAGAAAATTTATTTTATTGCTATATTTTGCCATAAATTTTTCTAATACTCCTGAAAAAAAGGAAATAAAGTATATTGGCCCACAGTACGTGATCTTGAACAAATAAATTATTTCTTTCTTAGAATAAAATTAGTATTTATAATAAAGAATCAAACAATTTCCAATTTTTTGTTTACATTGATATATATTATTATAGCAGCGTTATAATTTTTAAAATTAATGTTTGTTTCATTCAAAACCTTAGAAACCCCCGCAAACTTATAATATCGCCCCTTGTACATATCTATTTTATCAGGTTCCCACTTATTATTTTGCGCTATTTTAAGAGTAATCATCCTTATTCTAGTAAGTCACTACCACTTCATTATTTAATAGGATCACCTAAGCTAGTGAGATTATAAATTTCTAAAATGGATTATAAAAAGATCCGATTTTATAATTATAACAGTCTTTACTCACAACTAGCATAGACGATATCTCTTATAAGAAATGTGCAGTTATCATAAAAGTCATACTCATTTTTGATTAAGGGATGCAGAATTTTCTTAAAAATTATTTACTTATGAGTATCAAAATAGCATCTATTAAAGTAACAAAAATTAATTTACAACAATGAATCATCTTTTTGTACAGCAATTTTCAATCTTGTAGAAATAAACAATATAGTTAGTCATCCTCGCAAACTCTAGCTGATAAATAAAGTAATGATTCAGTTTATAAATTCGTGTTATAATTAATTGTGTTTGTTTAAAAATATCAAAATTGTAATAGGATACATGTCAAACTGAAAATATCGCTTCTTTATACATTTTATTTGATATAGTACCTATAAATACTTTTTATTATATTCAATTTATATGTTTGAGATAATTTCAAGAGATTTTACGCATTTTGACAAAATAATATATGGAATATATCTTTTGCATTATTTTCAGGAATTTTCTACAATATTTTTTACATGTAACATTATTGACAAGTAGCTCTAATGGCTGTGAAAAAGGTTTTTTATAGTTGATTTTATCATAAAAGGGCAGCATTAATGTACTGTAGCTGATGAGCAAGAATGTAATTAAAATCCTCTATAATTAATTTTGAAATATATTTTAGGAGAATATTTTACAATAAATACCCTTCTACAAACAAATTATATTTTATGGGATCATTTTTGAAGCGTATTTCAATAATATGTTACTTTATAGGTTTTTTTCCGAATCAGGCAGCACATTATACTATCACAATTTATTGTTTAAATCTATTAAATTTTATGCCTCATAAGTTAATATCACATTTAAAATTTTTAGATAAGGTAAATTATGAGTAGTTTTCTTTGTTATATTGAAAATTATTTCTCCTATTTAACTATTTATATACATATCATCAAGTCTCTACTAGATTAATAGGGAAAATATCGATTTGATATCTTAATTAAAATACTTTTTAAATATGTTTTTAATGAAATATTGATAGTATCGTTCGGTGAAAGCAAAATATATAAAAAAAGTGACTTTGTACTTAAGGGGAAAATAGAATAGTAATTAGTATATTAAAAATTAAAATCACAATATGATTCTATTTATAACTAAAATGAGTCTTTCTCTACTATCTATCAAATTATTATTCTTCAGCAAACATATCTAAGACTTTTCGAAGATTACAATAAATTTTACAGTTAACAAATATCTCATTATGTAAATAAAAGTATTTAAAAATAATAGATAAATTTTTATGTATTAAATAAAAATAGTTATTTTATCCTTTATAAAAATTTTTGTTGCTAAAGATTTAAAATAAGTGTCTCATATGATATTAAATTCACATATATATAAAATGGATTGATACTACTATATGTGTGATCGAAAATATTGAGTCAATTTCACTTAATAATATAATTCAATAAAAACATGTCATTATTTTTTGATCGGTATAATTATTAAAACCCAAAAATATATATATAGACTAATATTTTTTCTTGATAATTGGGTCAAAGTTAAAATTAAAAAATATATTTTACACTTATTTTAAATTAGAATCTAATTTTTTTAAATAAGAATAATTTTTTTAGTCATTAATGTGAAATATATCTATTTCTTTTTAAAGAAATTTATTTAGAGATGAGTAAATCTGTTAAAAGATGAGTTAATTTATCTCAAAAAATTATTTAAAAACTAATTTGACCCGATATTCTTTTTGATAAGATGATTTTCTAAATCTAGATAGATTTACATTAATCAACAAATCAGGTAATATTTTAGAGTAAATGCGGCGTTGGTGACTGAGATTGATATTTCTCACTCTATAACTTTTCCATGAATGTTGATTGAGTTTAAACTAAAATATATGAAAAACATCATAATAATTTGTATGATTTAGTAAATTTCTTGTTTGTATTCTTATAAAATCAAGCTTAAATTTCTATCACCAACTAAAAAAAGCAAATAGTTAATAAAGATCATAAAATCGGCGCTTCTCTAAATATAGGCATATTACGTCTAGTTATATCGACAAGAGCAATATTTAATGGAAATTTATGGTTTTTTGTCAATTTTGATGCACCTCTTTGTACAAAAATGCATTATAATCATATTTGCATGCAAAAACTTTGCATCACTACCTGCAACTTTGTTCTTAACGCATTTTTTCTTTAGCAGAGAATTATAAGCAAAAATTTAATCGGAATCTGTAATAGCTTTGATTTTCCAAATATCACACTAAAAAATGAATATATAGTAATCTGAAAATAATAAAAATGACTATAGCAGAAAAAAATTAAAATAAAGTAACAAAAGAAAATTTTATGTTTATGAGGCTTAAATACATCACCGCACTAATAAATTTGTGTAAATATATAAGTAAAAGAATTAAAATTTTTGAAGTTATATTAATAAATATACCTTCTAACAGTCTAGAGGTGATACAACGAATTAGTCAATAATATGCGCGGGCGCCATTTTTTGTTTTTGCTTAAGATCGATTCTGATAATGCCCCAAAAAAAACTATACTATTGTAGAAACAATAAAAGAATTCTAAAAATTATTTATAAGTTTTACCTGCTATGACACAGATAAAAATGCGTCAAGTCAATTGTGAGATGTGACAACTGGTTCCGCAAAGGAAGACTAATTACTCGTTGCCAATAAAAATAAAAGTATTTAAGAGAAGGGATTTCATAGTCACGTCGTTTCAAAGCATGACATTGAGAAATTGATATATAATGAAAAAATAAGAAAACTTTCATAGCTAAACTCACTCAATATAGTCCACAATGAATAAACTTTAAAAAAATAAAAAAATGAGCGAAATCCATCTGATATTGAAAAAAACATATTTTTACTAAATTATAGAGAATATTAGAAAAAAAATAGTATGGCGAATTTTCATTTAAGACACGCACACAATGTAAGCATAATGGATACGGTTTTGAAAGTTCTCTTAAAAAATAGCAACAAATAAATGGTGTTCTATAACAACTACTTCTACATAAAGCACTATTTAAGGAAGGATTTACAAAGACAGAGATGTTAAATGAAGCAATGCCTTGCCAGATTAACGACCCCAGTTGATAAAATTGAAAATATTACGGTATCTGGTGATCATAATCATGTTCTCTCTAAAAATAACACTTCAAAAAAAATATTCGACAGTAAATTAAAAGATCTGGCTGAAAAAACCTCTAATAATAGGAATTGATAATACGATAATACAATAATAAGAATAAGGTTTATTCTGTTGCGACAAACAAAATAAATATTTATGAGTTTTCTATTCTTAATAAAGAGTGCATTTACAAAAATATATAAAAATTGAGACTTAGAAAATTAATTATTATTCATAATATGATGCATTATAAACAACTCAATATTAACACACTTTGCAACGAGCCATTCTGCCTATATGACTACTGAATTCAATTAAATTATGGAATTGTTGTTTTTACAAATATTACAAAATTATGTCATCTTGAAAACTCAAAAATTTTGATTATTTACGGCACTTTTAAAGTTTGTTAGAAGGAATTTTCACAATTATATGCAATTCATGGCAAAATATTCTCATAAATATTCCCTCTTGTATAAATTCTCTTAAAAAGAAAAAATGAAGATAATTATTTGATTGCGTTCTATATCATATTTGCGGAATGTTGTTTAAAATTAATCTAATACATTGTTATCGACTTCGAAGTGGCTGCGTTTGTTGCTTTTAAAAAAACAACGAAATATGAAGTTATTATCCATTATTTCATTTCGGTCAAATTATTTGGAGAAAGATCCAAATATTTACTATAGCAACAAACATTTGTAAAACCACAAGTTTCGCATGTTCATAAAATGTATTGCACCCTTGGCATTTGTTCCACTAGACTTGGTGGAGACAGAGTGTAAGAAATTATCGCATATGATGCGCATGCAGTCAAATTTTTGCTCTTTGAAAGAAAGTGTATCGATGTTAATATTGATACAAATCTGAGTCGAAATAACCTTCTCAGTCTTAGAAATGAACCATTTTGCATTTATGATTCTCAGAGTATTTATTAAGAGACAAGATAATAATATTTTCGACGGCTACTAATATATGTAATCTCAATAGCACGGATGTATGGGATTGTTGGGCGTACATTAAACGTTGAATTAAAGATAATTTTACAAGTTGTATATCATTCATGAAAAAATATATAATAATATTTGGAAAAATATTCTCTTTTATTTACATAATAATAAATAAAAAGACTAAGGAAAGCTACAATGAGCTTATTAACATTCTATTTGATTAAACACAAGTTGTGATTCAAAAAAGTATTATTGTTGACTCCGAACATTATTATTATATTTCTTTAAAAAAATCGTAAAAAAACTAGAATTTTTTCTGTCTCTTTCATATCAGTCAATGCAATGCGATGCATTAGAAGAAAGATACAAAAATTACTTTTTTTTAAAAAATAACTTTTAATGACAAAATTTCATATTATTTATTAAATGTCTATCATCACTAGAATTTGTATTTGTGCCAATAAAAAATGCCAAAAACGAATTCAAAATTGCTAAATGCTAAAGCTAAAACTTTTGAAAGTTTAATATTACTCTTATTATTTAAATATTTTGAAAAAAATTATATAAGATTTTCAAAGTATGAAATAAAATGGCTTCTTAATAAAATGCTCCCTTTAGAGTTCTGAAAATTGCTGATCTTATCTCGAATGCGGCTAAATTGTTCAACAAACATCTTTATTCTCGCCTAGATTAGTCACACTAATAACATCAATTTAAAGGTAATCAACGTCTTGTAGAGCAATATGTAAATTATATCACGTTTAATACTCAAAATTCCATGAAACATAGTTATGCAGAAAAACTAGAGAGAATTCGTAAGATCTCAAATAAAAAATATTATGCTACCGTGTACTCTGAAGCAATCGCTAAAACATACAATTGAAAATTAAACTAAATATCTTTAAAATAGTTTATTTTTGTTATTTTATAAATTTATTTATTTTCGGATGTATTATTTGTCTAATTTAGCGAGAATCTTCATAAGTTCGCCTCACAAAAATCTTTAAATGTATGAGCGACGAGCAAGTTTTTAGGTTTAATTATTTAAATCCACCTTCTAGTAGTCTAGGAATACTTTAAATTAAAACATATCGCTAAAAACTAGAGGGAATGACTGTACTCAATTAAAGATAAAAAGTTCCGAACTATATTGATGTAAAGAATTTTTATATATAGAAAAATTTAGTTCCAAAAATTTATACGACCTTACTGAATCTTTTGTGTTCACGAAATATAAAGGTTATCTAAATACGTAAAAAACTTTTGAAGAATTATTATAAAATAGTCTCGGTCACTTTCAAGTGATACAGCTTTTTAACTTTAATAGCACAGTCAGAGTAAAGTATAATTGTACTTGATTAAATTCGCATTTTATAGATGTCATAATAAAGAAATTTTGTATAATGTATTTAATTATAATATTAGTAATAAATAACATATATGAAACACACGTGTTAGTATTTGAGCAAGAATATCTAGCGGAGAATAATTAAAAGTATAAAATAGGTGAGTAAATATATAACACAATATACAAATTGCTTATAAAGCCATACATGTTTTATTCATGAATTACAACTACGTGAATTATTTGGCCATTCTATTAAAAAAATATGATGGATCGAGAACTATCTGGGATTATATCACAGTATAGATAACATTTATTTTATAAACCCCCTAAAAAGCATTTTTGAATATAAAAAATCGCATTTAATTTATAAATGATCAAATTTAATTAAACGGGAATGAAAGCTTTGTTGAGATTTACTAACATACTTTTAGAATTATTAAATTGATATAGCATACATACACTATAATTAAAAAAAAGTAAAATTCGCTAAGAATTATTATTTTTATTAGCACCTACCTAGATAAATTAACGAATAAGGAGTTTATTTTTTGATTAGCACTACTCAGACAAAAACTTTATCTATAGCATACATAATTGGGAAATGCTAACCTATAGAAAATTTCAATTTTTTCATAAAAATTATTAATATGATAATTTGTAAAAGTGATAAGGCACAGTCGTGACTATCTATAATTAGACAGATAAGCAGAGTTTATTTTCGTTGACAATAGAACAAATTCTACTTTAGAAACTTAAAATTATTACTTTTAGCTTATTTGCAAAAAATAATGATAAGTAAAATCGAAGAAAACTTGCTATTTGTGTGCCTTATGGAGCATTCGCACCTCTACAAAAAACAAATTAATATTAATTTATTTTTCAGTAAAATAAAAAAATAAGTTTTACATCAAAATTAATAAATAATAATGTCTTTATATATTGCTACAGAAAAAAATTATATGCATTTAATGTCTGCATATTACACTATTTTAATTGCTTTTGTTAAAATTATTTTTAAAAGCGCAATATTTTAATAAATGGAGTAGAAAGTGTTCTTTATGCTGTAAAACGATATATTTTCAAAATATTTGAAAAAAAGTTATTTATTTAAAGACAAAAAAAACAATCTACTACCGGGTTTTAATTTCAAATTCGAATTTGTGACAGTCAATTTCGAATCCACGACGATAAATTTCGAAGTTTATTTTTATATACGCGCGCATTATAAGATTGAAATAGTTAATTATCAACGCTATAGCGAGCAAAAAAGGAAGCTTGTTATTGAGCAGAAAAATCACAAAAGGATGTTTCTGAAACTTTAAACATCTCTCGCACCTCAGTTAATGATATACTTAGAGGTATAAAGACACTGGTGATGTTAAAACATTTTCGAAGGGTGGAATGCGAAGATGTCTTTTCACTGTTGAGATTAAAAACTAACATTTATCATTAATAAATGATATCTGCACGATTTCTATTTTATCAATGATTGAAAGATTAGATTTGAACGTCTAAATCGCCACAGTTTGGATATGGCTTAAAGCAATGAATATTACCTTCAAAATTTAAAAGGCTGATTCCATTAAGTAGAAACTGCAATTCAGTCAAAATTGAAAAAAAAAGCTACGCCGATCGGTATGGGCAGTTGTCAATATATACCCGATACAAAAATTTCATATTTATTGACAGAGCCCGTTTACTTTACACATGTTGAGATCACATGGAAAAGCTACAAGAGTAGTTACATTAACCCCTGTTGTACAAAATAGTCAAAAACCCAACGTGACAATAATTTCAGCAATCAGTAGGCGAGGTGTCGTACTCTGTGAGGGATTAATTGGGGGAGTTAACACCAAAATTTTGCAATTTTTTTTGGAAAAAATGCAGAGTATTTTAAACGAAGATGACGAGGAGCTGGATTATATTGTATGCATGGATAACGTATGGTTCCGTCACTCAAATATGGAATTTTACGATGACTTTGAACCCCATGTTTGTTACCATTTTGAGGTATAGCTCTTTTTTAAATCCCTGCCAACAGGTTTTTCCCCATAAAATCAGGGGTTAGAAGAGAAGGTCCATTGCAAGGCTCAAAAGAGTTAATTCAAAGAATGGCAAGCGCTGCTCAATTGGTGAGCAGTGAAGAAATCCTTAAATATTATGAACATTCAAACACCTACCTTGGAAGATGCCATTCAATGGAGGACATAACTAATTACAAATCCCATTTTATATTATTATATCTACTTATTTTTTTGTTGATTAATTTCATTTCTATTACATTGAGAGAAAATTTTTAAAGGGATTCGAAATTAATCATTGCACATCAGTATTTGAGAATAATGATCTACTACATTTGAATCATAAAAAGAGTAATTAATATATAAGATCATAAAAAAGGTTATAGAATAAGTATGAGCCTTCTAAAAATCACAAACTTTGAAATTGTCAAGCTTGCTAAATAGTTTTAGTTATAGTGTGTTATATTTACAACTAATTTATTCAGAAAATTCAATTTTAAGAAAAAAATATTTAAAAATATAGATATAATGAATTTCATATCTAAATTTGAATGTAGTCAAGGGCTTTTTTCAAAGATATTTTTGATATTTTTACACTTTTAGGTTATTTTAGAGTAAATTGCAACAAAGTAAAATATACAATTTTGTTTTTCTCCTTATTTATGAAAAAAAATTAAGTCATCTGTAGTATTTAAGTGATATTTTAAAAATAATAAATCTTATTATCTATAGATCATTCTTTTAATTATTTATATACACCTAAAGTACTTTTGATGTTTAAAATACTCAAAAAATTATGATTAAGGAGATATATACATAAGAAAAGTTCTTACAATATGTTGTTAGGATTATTTTCAGATTATCTGTTATCAAAATCGAATATGCAACAGCAACTTTAAAAATTATTATATTTAAAATAAAAAAAAATATAATCGTACTAAAAAATGCACAAAAAAATTGTGCTACAATTGTAAAATAGTAGAAGAACTTTCCCAATGATTTTCTGACTAAATCCTATAATAACAAATATCAGCTAAATTATATATGATTTTAAGTTTTCAGATACTTGATATATATAGGTGTCCAGCTGTATAGCTGCCATCATCAGCAAATTTAATGTATAACCTAATATAATTTATAGTTTATACATTAAGATATGATAAATGTTTCTATGTGGAGTAAATATTAAAATACTTGACAAAATAGCCATGCCAAAACACAAAATAATAAGAAATAGTAAACCACCTGAATTAATACTTGAAGGTATAGCTAGAAAATTTATAAAAAATCATCAACAAAAATTAAAATAAATACTTGTGATTCCACCGCCAATAAGCATATTACTTAAATTCATGACAGTAAACATTACACTTATGTAATATCTTGAATTATTAACCTAAAAGAATTACTTTAAAATAAAAATAACTCAGGTGGCTTATTAGTATAGGCTAGTGTTCGCCGACCGCTTGAACGAGGTTAGAGTCAAAATGCCGCCCACAGTCTACCGTATCCCTTAATCCGAAGTTAGTAAGAACACTTGTAATTGCATGCTTCTATAAAAAATTATAGTACATGCTGGTAGTGGCCAGGTCAAATCGAGTGCTAATGCACTCGATTTGACGATAGTAAGTTTCTGGCTCTGTAGAGGTGATTCCGATAGATTACACGTCTAATAGATGTATAGAGTAGGGGTCTTATTAGCTCAAAAACAATGATGTTCATTTTTAGTGATTTAATTATCAACACTACCTCAGAATAATAAAGAATAAAAGTCTGAGCTGGTGTGTGATTTAGAATGATACAAGTATTATCAGAAAAACTTCACTGTGGTGCCTACAGCGTTTAATGTAGCAAGTCTCACAAACTTGGACTTCACAGCCCAATAAGCTGGGGCAAGGGTTTGACCTCGTAACTACAAAAAATTACTTTTAAAGCTATAAGATTAAATAAAAATAATTAATGTTACAAAAATGTATAAAAGTAGTATTCTCAAATTATTAATTAAGTTGATAGTCTATAATTTTTGCTTAAAAATTATAGGAAACTAAAAATTATTTGTAAAAAGGTACTAATTAAGTTTATAGTTATTTCTATAACGATTATAATCATAAAAATCAAAATTTGGCACAATGGTGCTTTTACGACATGTTCCATATGATGAGTCGAGAACGTCCGTGACAAATATACCTGCCTATTCTTTCGTATCCTCTATTCTACAATGAGTAAAATCATTATCGTAATACCACCATATATTAATAAATCAAATTATAAACTAAAAAAAATAAAAAGGTGCTAATAAGTCTCCTTACAAAATTTTACCCTTCCTCGTTAAAATAATTTTTATAAGTTCAGCTTACTCTGAGAAAATTAAGGGTTGATTTTCCCCATAGTTAGACAATTTAGTTAGCTCTCTTTGAAATTTTAGAAGTTCAAATTTGGAGCATATTTTATTTTTAATACTTTGAATCCTTTATGGTGTCAAGAATATTCCTTGTTAAAGTGTAATAGCAATATTTTAACATAGTAAATTTGATTTTTCTTGTTTCCAACGAAAAACTAAGTTATAAAAAAAATTATATAAATTTTTTTAAAGAATTATCGTTCTTAATACAGGTTGAATTAATATTTCCATATTTAAAATAAAATTGTTTATATAGAAGTCATTGAATGTTAAAAAACTACAAAAATAAATTTTTTCATGAAAAATATATATAAAACACAGTTATTCTAAAAAGTAATTATAATGAATGTGAGACTCATAGATGGACAAATAGATGGGCGGGTAAATGGACACATAGATAGACGCATAAATAGACGTCTGCTGATTTTTACTGGTATTTTAGGGCAATATATAATTATATTTATCATTCTATAACGTGATTTTGACTTTAATTATTATTAAAAAATATTCTAGATTCAATAATAAAATTAATATTTATAAAATATTGGGAAAGAAATTCTAGGTAATTTAAGAAACATTATATTTTATGATTTTGTTAATTAAGAAGAAAAGAATGTCACATTAAAATTTTGTCATATAGCACTTGTGTACTAAGTCTAACTTTATATTCTACTAGGATGTAAAAATTTAACTATTCTTCCATAGTTAAAAAATCCAGTACAATATAAAATATATAATCTAATCTAATATTATAAATTTTAAGATTTTAAGCTTATTAGTAATTCTCTCAATAAATTGTTTACTTTTTAAGGAATTATACTTCCTCGAAACAATCATTTGGGAATGTTTGCTTATATTCTTAGCGCTGTATATAAGTCATTAAGAATTATAAAATCATTCTAATTTTATGTCGTTTTAGACTAACTGAGAAAAAAAATTTGATGTAGATAAATCTAGGCTACAAGAGCATTCTTGAAAAATCAGCATGTTATCATTATTTTATTTCTTTTTTTTCGAACTATTCAAAAAATTTGAATATAATGATGCGTTACTTATTTCGAAAAAAACATTATACAATTTTATGTATATTTTTTTAAGATAGATAATATTCTCTATTTAAAAGGCTAATATATTGATTTTTTTGTCATGGGACATTATTTGAGCTCTTTTAACAAGCAAAGTGGACAGATAATTCAGCTCGCTGACCTCGAGATTGTGATCTCTAAGCCAAATGCCGCCCACTATTTCCGGTCTCTCTTATCCCTTAATCCGATGTTAGTATGAACACTATGGTAATTCCATATTTCTATAAAAATTTACAATTCTTGTTGATAGTGTGAGGAAGCATTAAATTAAGTGCTGATACACTAGTGTGCATAAGTACATTTTTGACTCCTTTTAAGTGATTCTAATAGAGTTAGTGTCCAATAGATATAAATGGTATGAGTAATGGTCACCTCAAAATGAGGATTTTTAGTATGTTAAACTACCACAGAATAAGTCGGATCTTGTGTTGTGATATATAATGGAGAATTATGATTAATTTAATTACTGAAATACTTAAACGTTGAATGAAGCGAGTCTAATAAATTTGAAATTCACAGCTCTATAGGCTGCGCCAGGAGTTTAACCTCGTAACTAAAAAAAATTAAATTATTTAAATAGATGAGATTTTTATTACATAAAACGTATATAAGTGGCTTTATATATTTTTGGGGAAAAATTTTTTTGTTGTTTTAATAATCACTCGAATTTAGAAATCCTTTTGAAAAATTTTATTTTATTTAAAAATTTAGTTATAATCCAAGTATATTAGTCATGAATTTTTGTATATTTGAATGCTAAAGTAACCTTATACACTCATATTTGTAACAGTATTTTTACGTACCTTTTAAAGTAGTAAGAACATATTAATGTATGGTATAAAAAAATAAGTTACATCTGCAATACTCTTAAACTCTTGAGCTAGCTGTCGACTTAAATGAAAAGCAATTTTTATTTACTAGAATAACAGAGCAAAATCTTATGTAGTGCAATGTTATTCACAAAATAATATTTTAAAAACATATCTATTCATATAAACATACAAAATTATTATATCAACTATAAATTATATATAATTACTGTTAAAATATAAATTACCAGTAAAGCAGCGTATTTATTTATAACTTAAAAAGCCTAGATTTAACTCAAAAATATACATGAAATTAAATAATTGAAAATTATTGTTTTTTATAAAGATTACATTTTCATTATCTTTTTGCTGCTTTGATGCCTAAAAAATTGTTATAGAAATTCAAAATATTAATTTATTTAGATTCCACTACACCTGATCTACAGCCAAACTTTCTGACATTGTTTCACGCTAAATAAAGATTAGATTAAATAGTAAAGGATCACCACCTTGCTTATGGATAACATTATAATCCCTTTTCCAAAATAAAAACCGAAAATCCTTAATAGAATTTTTGAATAATCGTCATCTACATCGCAATAACTATATTTTTTTAATGATTCATATGCCTATATCCTATTATTCATATTCTCAAATAAGCATTTTTATGGAAAAATTACCTCTTTACAATGTATTATGTTTAAAAATATACATAAAAATCAAACAAACTAAAATCGATGCTTGTGATGTTAACAAATATTTTAAATTTATAAACGATATCTAATTCTTTTTGTGTCGTATATAAAATACGTACTCTATCAAAAGCTTAAAGATCAATTTCTTACATTTAAGAATTTATCTTTATGAACGACTTATTTTATTTTCTTTAAAAGTAGAGATTACATTTTTCAGATCCTTATTTTTTATATTATTTCGATAACCTTTTATAGTATTGCCAAAATACCATTTTTTGTGTAAAAAATAAACTAGACATTTGTATGGTTGTAAAACCACCATAAACCCAATTTATGTTTTTACATAACTTTAATTGTAAATTTTGAGTAATTATTTAAAATTTGAAAAAATGATGAATTCAGTATATCAAAAATAATAATTAAATGTATGTATAAATGTGCAATAAAATCATAGCCAAGCAGCTACTTAATATAATTTTTTGCAGGCGACTAAAATATAATAGATTTACACATAATAGAGGAAAAATGTTATCTTGAAATCTGTTGTGGATCCATTATATTTTTGCGATAAAGTTTTAAAATTATTTTTAATGATTTAAATCTTATTATTCTTATTAAAGTGTCATATGACAGTTAATTTCCTATCTATTTGTTTAAATTTTTTTTCATAGTTTAAGCTTAAAATCTTGAGGGATTTCGATTGCACTAACAAAGGCTTTGAGTTGGCATAAGTAGGATTTTAATTAATCCTTATTTATCAGGATTTTCATTTTTTTAAATCCACTTCTGATATTTCACTTTTCAATAAAAAAGAATATTGATTTGAAATTTTATTAACTATAAAAACTAGAGTTTGGCATAAAACGAGTCGAATTGCAAGAAAATCTGAATTAATAGGTAAGGTAGTAATGTTGGTTCAGTCAAAAAAAATATTTTTTACTAAATATTATTTCTTCAAGAGAATTAAGGGGAGATTATTAGTATGGCATAGTCTTAATTTATACAAAGCAAATTGAACTTATAAGCCCTTTCTAGCTAGAATATTAGAATTTTAGAAGAGCCTTATGTCACGATGGCAACAGTAAATCCCTATGTAGTATATAAGTTAATGAAGTAAGGTAACATAACATTAGATTACCTTTGTATGCTCACTTACAGAAAGAGTGACGTAACTTTGGATTCTAATTTGCACTTTTGCAAAAATCTATAAAATTTAATTTTAATATAAAGTTATTATAGTGTGCTCAGTTCTTCACTATTATAGTTTTTTATCTAAATAAAAAATCCCATATATATCACGACAAACTATCAGATTTTTTATACGTACAATTCTGATAGTTACTCCTAAGTAAGTTTTCTTTAAATGAATTCAGTTCTATTTGTAGTAACTCATTTTATTTTTACTAAACTTTTGATTTTGGCTAAATTTACCAAAAAGAAGTCTAAACATGACTAACTAATGTATATTATAATGTATTATATCCAGTCCATTCATTTGTCTATATTGTGAAATCATCTTTAACGTAAACTATGATAATTCTCTCAAAGATAGCTTGATTTCTGTTATATTTTTTAAGCGATGTGTTACAAAAGACACATGTTTTTAGTATCCCGGTAGAGCGACGAGTAGTGAGATCTCTTCGACGTCGTAGAATTTTGACGCGTAAATTGAGAATAAATTGAAAGCATCTACTTTTCAAGCTTCTTATCTTCTATGGAATGTCCATCTAATGCTGCTAATGCTTCTTCATCGTCTTATGTTTGGCGCTCGTTCAGTGATAAAGGTGAATTTACAGGAACATTATTTCTCCTACGAAGCTTCTGTTCGTCCTTACTTGAAAAAGTTCCTTGTTTTCTTTTAGTATAGCAGAAAATATTTGATTTCCAATATCCAGCCACCAACCCAATTTAAAATTGTTATTATTAATGAATCTTTGGACGTAGCACGATATTTCTACTTTGAGCCATAGCAACTATAGTTGCTTGATTTTGAAAGTTTGTCTCTTTTGTATTCAGCCTGTAGATTTCTTTGAAGTAAACATGGATGATTAGGCAGCAATTTATAAATCTCTTTTTCTATCTGACAACTGTTATGTAGTTCGCTTTAAGATAAACAATAAAGTAATGGTGTTCCATGGTATTTTTTCGTGAATTCTATGACCACCAATTTTTTATTTGGTGTAGATTTCCGTAAATACTGTTAGAAGTTTTTTTTCGTTATGAGGTCAAACCTCTGGCGCAGCTTATTTAGAAATGAGGTTCAAGTTATTCAGATTTACTTCATTTAACGCTGTAGGCCCTTTAGTGGTGATAATCATTAGAATTGACTATTATATATCACAATACCAGCTCCTACTTATTATTCTTTGGTAGTTTAACGATTTAAAAATCCTCGTTTAGGGGCAACTACCACCCATACGATATTTAACTGTAGGACGCTAACTCTATTAAGATCCCTTTAAAGGAGTCAGGAATTTACTCTTGCACCCTAGTGCATCAGCGCTGGATTTTTTGACTCCCTCACGAACTTTAATTTTTTGTAAAAACATGCAATTAACGTTGTATTCTTACTAACTTAGGATTAAGAGATACGAAAGACCAAAAAAAGTTGACGGCAGAAGGACTCAAAGCTCGTTTAAGCAGTCGGCAAGCACTAACCTATACTACTAAGCCATCAGTCAGCGTTTTGCTTTTTAAAAAAATCTAAACTTTTATTAAATACACAATCATTTAAGAGTTATATGATAAATTTTGTAATTTTAATGAATTTTATACTTAACATTTCGGTAGCTCTATTTTGTTATAAGTCCAGTTTTTATACAATCTAGAGTTAAATAGATAAGTGGAGAGTTATTTAATAATTTTTTAAATCCCTAAATCATTTTTTATGAAATTTAGTATCACTGAGTAAGCGAATCTATACTTGATAAAAAAAGTATTTTTAAAACATCCGTTACCACATATTGATTGGATTAGTGCTTTAAAATATTACAGTTATATATAAAGCTTAATTTTAATACTTAAAGAATAACAACTTAAGTTGTTAGTTGATAGAAAAAATCTCTTATTTACATTAAAATTTGTCAAAAAATATTAATATTCAATAGATTGTTGGCATGAAATTTATGTCATAAAGTAGAGATTCTCTAGCCACAATAACTAAAAGGGATTAATTTATGTGGTAAATGAAATTATTTATATGAAACGGAAATTTTCTTATGACATTTTAAATAATTAATGACTTATTCCTTTAATAAAATAATTGTTTGTAAAAAACATATTACTCTAGATATAAAATAGTTAATAGTCAAACTTTATGTATTTCACTGAACATTATAGCATTCAGATAATTACAGGAGGGGAGAATTGGACTTTTATTGATTTAAAACTATTTTAATTTCCGTGTAGTATGAAATATTAAAAATTCACCATTTTCGTATTAAAGAGTACAACGATATGTACAAGAAATGTACATACTTTATAAGAAATTTTTAATCACATATCCCAAGTCTTATTTGTAGCAAAGAAGCATTTTCATATTTTCATATTTCCTCATATATCATATTAGATATATATGTAAATAGCATACTAAAATGAATGTATCAGTATTTTGGAATGACTGATTTCAACATTGTAGACTCTACCAATGCTTCAAATAATATTAAATTTTCAACGAATACAAGAGTATTTCTTGGTAGTCATAAAGTGGTTTTAATTTTTTTGTCGATGAGTAAGCTGATAGTAATATAGTTTTTAATATAATGAAAAATATCTTATTCAAGTTGTATAAAAAAATAATTTTTCGACTATAAAAATAAAAAATACTACTCTTTGTTATATATCTGATAAAAATATGCAAATAAAATCATCCTATATTTAAAAGGCATGTTATTTTTATTACAATAAGGAAGGGTTATATTTTTGTTGGTTAATTTATATGAGCTTTTTATATGATTTATCGAAACAAAATTCGCCTAAATTTAACAGAGCGGCACTTGCAACTGTTCAGAACATATTCATAAATTGAATTTTATTGCCGAAATTTGATTTAAAAAACATAGATTCGATCAATATGATAACTTATGGATATTTTAAATTAGATTTTAAAATAATACTAAATTGTTTCAAAATCTCTGGCTTATGCTACAAAGAGGTGCGTATGTGAAATTTATGCATAGGATTTCTAATAAAACTAGCAGGATTTATTTTTCCGATGTGCTTGAATTAAAAAACAACAAAGTGGCTAAATTTTTGGGCATTCCAAGATAAATACTGTTGAAAGTATATTATAAAACTTCAATTCAAAAAGGCTAATACCTAATAAATTCAAAAAACAAATGGAAATTTTATCTACTAGAAGAATATGTGATTGGAATAAGTTGGTAAGAAGTATTATTACCTTAAAAATCACTTAAGACAAAAGATAGGTTGAGGGCGATAAAACGTCATCACTTAAATTCAAAAAAAAGATTAACAAAATGAAAATATAGCTTTCATAAATTATTAAAAATGTAAAAATACTTGATATTAGATTGTCAGTGGAATTAATGAAGAAAGCTAAATATTTCTTCAATATGTCAAAAAGAAGAAAATAAAGGTCAGTTATTGAAAAAATTATTTTGCACAATATCAATAAAAATGGTTTAAGATTATTTTGCGCAATGCAAAAAAAAGGTTCTATGATATGGACTGGCAAATACAACGGGTATAGTCAACTCGAGTATCTTTGTTTTTTTCATGATACATTCAGCTATAAATATTCCATAAAGTTACTTAAGAGAGGGGGGACTAAGTGCGCACAAAAAAAGTAGTAGCGGACAGATGGCTTAGATCGCTGACCCCGAGGTCACGAGTTCGAATCCTTGTGCCGTCCACTGTTTCCGGTCTATCGTATCCCTTAATCCGAAGTTAGTAAGAGCACTATGATAGATGTATGTTTCTATAAAAAAATTATAGTACATGCTGGTAGTGGGAGAGCGAAATCGAGTGCTGATGCACTAGGGTACGATAGTGAATTCCTGGCTCTGTTGAGGTGATTCCCATAGAGCCAACGTCCAATAGATGGATAGAGTAGGGGTGGTGGTCACCCCAAAACGAGGATGTTTATTTTTAGTGGGTTAAATTCCCACACTACCGCAGAATAACAAGTCGGAGCTAGTGTGTGATGTCGTGTGGTTGGGATATGATCGAGTAAACTTCACTGCGGTGCCTACAGCGTTCAATGAAGCAAGTCTGACTAACTCGAACTTCACAGCCAAATAAGCTGCCCCAGATGTTTAACTTCGTAACTAAGCTAAGCTAAACTAAACTAAAAATATAGAAGCTACATCAGGAGGATTAATAAGAAAATAAAAATATTTATATAATATAGAGTTCGTAAAAGATACAAAAATTTCATAGCTTACTTTTCGAAGAAATAATAAATATAAAATTTTTGCCCGCTATGTGGCAATGGCGATGCTTTTTTGTAAAAAAATACCCCAAAATTTATAGATTTTACAAAAAAAATATTCTCTACTAGAAAAGATTTTAAAAACTCCTAGAAATATTTAATACATATCCCGTGTATAAAAAATATTTTTATACAGTGTTTATCGTTCAATATCGTCATAGTAACAACAGGGAAAAGAACCAATAAAACAAAGAATTAATTAAGACAGAAAATAAAATTAAAAAAATGTTAATTAACATATAATTGCTTCTCAGCTAAGTGATCTATTCAAATACACCAACATATTTCTGTAATAACCTTCAGAGTCTTCTGGTAATATTTTCTTGAAGTTTTCTATAATACAAATCTTTAATTCGTTTTTATATGATACATATGCTTGTTAACATTGTTTTTCCACTAACTATAAAAATTTTCTATTAGATTTAAAATAGGCGATAGGCTTGCAAGTAGTGTAAAATCTAATAAGTCCTCTAAATGACGAACTTTACAATTATCGATCACTAGAATTGGAATTGTAATTCTATTTATATGGAAAACTTGTTTCAGTTTATATAAACACTGCTAGAATTCAGCTATTTTGGTTACGTAATTTAGTATCTTGAAGTAGAGAATTTGGCTTTTATTTTTTGCAGAAAAACAGATATGTTTCGGTTCTAGCACGAATAACTGACACTTGTTTCCACCAAAGATTTTCCTAATCTTTGTATCGTTACCAACTTCATCAACAAAGATAAATGACTCAGGTGGATATTCTTGCACATATTTTCTATACTTTTTTGGATAAATATAACGAAGAACAAGTTTTCGAGAAGTATTTTTTTATTAGGAATGTCAATATTGTTTTAATAGTGTAATGAAAGTCTCTCAAACACCTATCAACACGTGACCTTGAAACAGACAACCCAAATTCACTTTGACGATGTTGACCAAGCTGATTCAATATAAGAAAGCAATTGCTATCTACTCATGAACAAATTGCTTCTTTTTTGCGATCAGTCAATTCTTTTCTTGTGTTTTCTTCTTTAACAGCACTCAATTTGGTATCCTTTTACAAATAACGTTTGACAGTACTAAAAACATTTATATAAGTATGCCCAGTAGTTCCCCTATAATTTCCCAGCCTTTTCCTTTATCAGCAAGTGTGCATATACGCCTTCTGATAGAAGGAGCAACAGTCTGCTTGTTTTTTGTAATGCTGTTTTCTGGTTCTGTTTCATTTGTTTCCTGTAGTATGTCATATTATGTCTGTAATTTTTTTCTTTCTAGCCGAACTTGGATTTCTTCTGTTGGTAAATTGGACATAAGGTATAAAAAATTACCTTTTGGAAACTTATCACGATAATAAAAGAAACAAACACTGTAAAAAAAAGAACAATGACGATATTGAACGAAAACCTTAGTATATAAATTTCATGTAGTTGTCATTAAAATATTTCAAGAATTTTGGGGAGAATTTGTGATATTTTTAATGAATTATTCAACTCAAGCAATAATAATGCCTTCTTAAAAGAAATAAAAAGACATGTATCAGTGTAATAGTTCAAGTTTATAAAAATCTAAAAATTTTTAATTACATATAAGAATATATAGTAAAAAAGGGAACTTGAGAAAAACAATACTTGCAAATTACTATTATAAAGGAACTTTTAGGCACCTATATGAGTCTTAAATTTGTCACCTCTGAAAATTTTTAAGATGAGATTACATTTTAATATATTTAAGATGTAACATTATAATTATTGTCATCAGAGAGAATTTAAAATGAACAAATGATCTATTATAAAATGAAAAGAATTTTAATAAAATTCTATCCCACAGTACGAAAATAGAAACTCCTAACCGACTATGGCCCATGCGTAATCTCAATTACGAGCGGAAAAAATTAAAAAATTAAATTCGGATATTTGTTCCGATATATGGTTCATTACAGATATATAGTAGTTCCCATAAATTTCTCGGCTTAAAAATTCATAAAGATGGCTAGATATAGTTGATGCATGGACACCACCCATTCTTTTAATGTTATTTTTACAATTTTTCAAATAGCATTCAACGTCGTTAATATATATATATATATCTTTAGAATTAATAGAATGGTTGACAACAAAATGTCGATATCTTTTAAATTGCGGCACGATGGCCATTTATCAAAGTTAATAATCGATCCTGGTTGTATATATTTTTATGTAATTTAAAAGAGTTATATCTTCAGCCAAACCAAGAAATCACTTTTCTCTTACCACGTCAAATCTATTGAAAACTCAACGTTGTTTAGGCAATCTACCAACGTTACTTTTAGCTTTTGCTATAAGTATTCATCAATTTTGACAAAATGGTTATGCCCATCAGTTTTGTAGTATATTTTAATCAGTTTCTTTAATAACTGTCTCTTAAATATTGATAACATTAAATAACAGATTTTTTGCTTAACGAAAATTCCTCTGCAGCTCGTTTTTTCGGATCTTTCAGTACTCCATGAGTAACAAATCTAAAAAAAATCTTTTAGAATTTTCAATAAAACTTCCCCTCTTAGACATTTTTTTTGTGAGTTGGACATCTATATAGATGTTCCAACCGATGCTCTATAATAGTAATTTTTCCCATAATCCTAGCCTAGCATTAAGGTGAATCATATCTAATAATAAAATTCTTTTAAAAATAGAATTGCATTCTCATCTAAAGATGTTATGGAGGCAACAAAATCAAAACTCATTTTAGTGGATTAAAAAAATCGTAGTATTTAAAGATTAATTAATACGGGACCACGGTTGTCAAAAAAAATCTATGAAAACAGAAAATTATCTTAAAAATTGAAAAAAAATCACTCAATGATTTTATTTTGATATCACGCCTATTAAGTACTAGGAAAACAAATTTAAAAAAACTATAGTGGAACTTTCAATTGTCACTTAGTAAAAAACCTTCTACAACTGGAGTAAAAAAATAAAAATATGGAGTTTTATTTGAAAAATTGTAAACATAAAATTAAAAGAATAGGCGGTGTCCAGACATCAATCTCTCCAAAAAAATGAAAAGGGAGATACACTTTAAATGAATAATATATTGTGTAAAATAGCTGAACTCTATCCTGTATAGTTAATTATTTAAATATTTTATAGTAACATATTTTGGCACATAACAGGGATTAGTATATTGGTTGAGGTCACCGCTGTGATCAAGAATTATAAAATAATTTAATAAAAAATAACTTATACTTAAAAAAAAAGAATTTTATAAAAAAGAAAATTATAAAAAGAAAATTATAAAAAAGAAAATTATAAAATAAGAATTTATACTTTTATATAAAAATTTGTGCTTTCTTACTATATGAAATCGTAGATTTCAGAAAACAATAAGTCGAGTGAATCCGTTTCCGATATAGGATTAGCTGAACTTTATTCGAATTAATATTTATTAGAAATATAAAAAAAACAATTAGCAAAACAAATTCTTTCAAAAAAAGGTTCATCGTTTTACAAAGTATTACACTTAAATGGAACATTTTGTTCCGAGGATTAATTATGGTGGTGTTTCTACTATTTGTAACACCTTGTATTACCAACCCAATTGAATCATGGTAATTGTAAATAGCCCCATTTTATTGATTATGATTATATTGATTATGATTATAATGATTATTTTGATTATGGTTTTCTTGATTATTATCATGAATATAAAATATTATTCATATTACTCAACTAAAATGTTATTATTGATTTTATATTACTTGTTATCTAGTTCTTATAATCTTAATGATAATAAATATTTTATCGTTATGAAACACGAATGGATTAATCCGGATTAAATATTGTCACATGATATGCCTTTGTTAAATTTTTGGCAAAATAGAAAAATAAAACTCATTTTGCAATATAATAATTTTATTATTAATTATATATTTTAGAATTTAAAATTTACTGCTCAATATGTTATTTTATATCGATTCATTCTATTAATGAATTATGAAAATCTTTCATTTAATGATCGCGCAGTTACGTCAATTATTATTACAATGGTGGGTGTTAGAGGGCGTAAATCTAGAAGAAATAGAAATCAATGTTTCTCAAAAAACAATCAAAAAAAATTCTTAAAAAAATTCATCCTAAATTAGATAAATGTAATAATACATTAAAAAATTCTTTTCCAACATCATCATTAAATAAAATCAAAGTGAATAATATCAGAAGTAGTGATAATGATCACTATAACATAACTGTGAATGGCATTATAAGCTCTATAACAATTAATCAACCTACCAAAATAGATTATATTGATTCCCCCTCATCTTTGTTGTTATCAAAAGAAAATGATGAAAATACGATTAACAATAATATTATTAATACGCTAAAATGTGATGGAAAGCCAAGGAAATTTTCAAAGTCTGAAGCATTGTTTATATTGCACATGATGCATATTCATGGAGATAATTATGAAGTAATTTAAAATAAATTTTATTCTTAAATATAAATCTTATTGAAAATAATATATGTATAGGATATGTCATGTGATATAATAAACAATAGATATTTATGGACAAGTGGTAAATTTAAACAAAAATGTAATTATCTAAGACAATCAAGTCAATATTTAAACTATTTAAGACAGTATGAAACTACTCAAGAAAATAACAAATTAATCTTCAATTTGTATATGTAATATATGAAACAATAAAAATTATTATCATATGTAGTTGTTGTATTGATTTAATCTTTGAATTGTATAACATGTGCCATAAAATGTATTAATTGTATGCTCAATAGCGCTTGATTATAACAGTAGCAAACATGATAGTCAGCATATTTGACTCACACATATACTCAAAAATTATATAGATATATATATTCAAATAACACATTGAGTTAACAAGTTTCACGTTTATGACACCTTGTCAGTATACATAACTGTGTTCTATTTGTTAAACACCTAATACTGTTAAAGCTTATTTATAATCTATCTGTGTGCGCATCGATTAGTTAAATCTTTAAGTGTCGTGTAGTGTCTGCTTGATATAAGAAGTGAATTTAAAATTGGAAGCTGACTGTACATTCATAAAGTTACATCTGTATAGTACATAAATAACAAATTTTTTATATATTTTATACATTGTACTGAATTTTATATTTGTTATATCAGATTGAATACTGAATATATATTATATACGCTCTTTTATAAAGTAATTTATAATTTTTTTTATGTATATTTACGTTAATTATAGATTAATAGTATATAATGGAATCAAATAATAATAAAAATGTTAATTCAAAAGACTACAATAGACGTGGAATTAGTAGTCATGGTGAAGATAAAAGTAATAGTGAACATTTAAATAACAAGAATAAGAATGTTCAACAATGTTCCTCTACCAATTATAACTATGGAAATGGTGACAGAGGAAATTATCAAAGTAGTAGTATTTGCTCAAATAATAGTAGTGACGTCCGTGGTTTTAATGAAAATATAGTAGTTAATAAAGACATAAATCAAAGTGATGAAGATATATCATCATCTTCAAAAATAATCAGAGATATTACAGCTAATATTGATTATTCAAAGTTAACAGCATCAAAATCTACAGCATTGGTAGAAAATGAAGATGAGGATATATCATCTTCTTCAAAAATAATCAGAGATATTACAGCTAATATTGATTATTCAAAGTTAACAGCATCAAAATCTACATCATTGGTAGAAAACGAAGATGAGGATATATCCTCTTCTTCAAAAATAATCAGAGATATTACAGCAAATATTGATTATTCAAAGTTAACAGCATCAAAATCTACAGCATTGGTAGAAAATGAAGATGAGGATTTATCATCTTCTTCAAAAATAATCAGAGATATTACAGCAAATATTGATTATTCAAAGTTAACAGCATCAAAATCTACAGCATTGGTAGAAAATGAAGATGAGGATTTATCATCTTCTTCAAAAATAATCAGAGATATTACAGCAAATATTGATTATTCAAAGTTAACAGCATCAAAATCTACAGCATTGGTAGAAAATGAAGATGAGGATTTATCATCTTCTTCAAAAATAATCAGAGATATTACAGCAAATATTGATTATTCAAAGTTAACAGCATCAAAATCTACAGCATTGGTAGAAAACGAAGATGAGGATATATCATCTTCTTCAAAAATAATCAGAGATATTACAGCAAATATTGATTATTCAAAGTTAAAAGCATCAAAATCTACAGCATTAGTAGAAAATAAGGTGGAAGATTTGTCATCTTCTTCAAGAATTATAAGGGATATTACAGCAAATATTGATTATTCAAATTTTGTATCAACAAAATCAAATAAAAAGTGTATTCATAACAATAATTATGATGATACTAATGTTGGGGCACCAATAAATTATAACTACTTAGCAGCTCCTACATTGGAATCAATTAATAATTCAAGTAAAATTCGCATGATCAACAAAAATATTAATGTTAGTACTGTTTCATCTTTATATAATGATGATAAATACTTAACTAATGGTGCTAATTCATACTACAATAACATATCGGGTATATCTGAAACTCCTAATATACCAACTAATTCAGATATATCGGTCATTTCTACTGCAAAAGCAACTAATTCATTATATAACGCTAATGATTTTGTACAAGATCATGCTGATGGTCGATTTCCTATGTTAAATAATTATTTTTATAGTCCTCAACCTACATATAATGGGAATCATCATCATCATCTAATGAACAATAATCATCCAATGAATAATAATCATCCAATGAGTAATAATCATCCAATGAATAATAATCATCCAATGAATAATAATCATCCAATGAATAACAATCATTTAATGAATAACAATCTTTTAATGAACAACAACCATTTAATTAATAACAACCATTTAATTAATAACAACCATTTAATTAATAACAATCATTTAATTAGTAACAATCATTTAATTAATAACAATCATTTAATGAATAACAACCAATTAATGAATAATAACCAATTAATGAATAATAACCAATTAATGAATAATATTCCATTGAACAATGGACATTTTGGTTACAATGGATTAGCATTGGAAAATAATTATAACCATCATTATAATGGTTTAATAAATCATAGAATTCAATATCCTATGGATAATAATGTCCGACCAGTGCCTCCACCATTACTTTATCCTGTACCGCCCAATGCATTGAATGTATATCCTCAAAATAATACAACTAATAATAATGATATTAATTTCTATCATTGTGATAAGTCATTTAATCAACAATCTATTAATAATCAATATCGTATTGTAAATAACCATAACTCAAGTTACAACAATAAAAATTTGTCACATAATTCTGATATGAGATACTTACCAAACAATGCAACTATGACAACTGACGATAATACCTCAATTCATTGTGATACTATTAATAACAATGCTAATAAAAATACAAAGAATAATTGCAATGGCGTTACAACTAAAAAGGATAAACATGATGACCTATTAGGTGATGATGCTAAAATACTGCCAGAAATATTATCAATTGCAAATTCAACCACAATGGCTCCGTTGACGAAAAATGATGCTATATTTAAACAAATTAATTCAATATTATCGGGGAAAACAAAAGATCATCAAGCAATAATATTAGCAACGGAAGTATCCAACAATAATAATACTCATGATAAACAAGGTAGTGATAAAGAATTAAGTTGGATAGATGTAAATATGTCCAAACAGTTTGATATAGATGAAACAATAATTGAGTTAATGGAAGCAACAGGGTATGATGAAAAAATGAATTGTAAAATTCATAAATCTAAAAAAAAATCTAAAAAATCAACAGTTGAAGATACAACAGTTAAAAATTCAAATAAAGTAAATAATACTACATTGACTGATAATATAGCATGTACGTCAACAACAACACATAATGATAATAATGGCAAAGTAAATAATGAAGACAAGAGCAATGTACAAACAAATGGTATAAATCCACAAAATGTACCACAGACTGAAAACCTTGCTTAAAAAATCAAGTTCATCAACAGAAATATTACGATAATGTTTCAAAAGATAATGACGATCATCATAAATTTACATGCAGTCCCAAAAATACTCTTCCTATGAATTATCATGATCCTCATTCATTTCATAAGGCCATATCCTTAGATCTATCTCTTAGCTCAGATGATGATATAAAAAATATGGAATATGGTCCAGTTGGATCTAATCCTCGCAAATACCATTATCAACAATGTAATGGAAGGAGTAATTTTTCTGTTCCTCCACCAAGCTATAATACACCAACTGTGATCAGAAGAGCAAGTCAGAATACCCCTATAGACGAAATGTATTATATTATAATCATACAAATGATAACCACAGTGAACAATATTATTCATCAAGAACCCGCTCATTGGGAGATGATGGTATTACTGAGTCAACTGATCCCTATCATAATCATAATAATAATCATAATAATAATAATTTTACTAACAAAAATTGTTGTATTGAAGATAAAAACATAATTGGAACTATTAGTGCTTTATCTGGTATAAATATGGGTCCTGATTTACATACATCGTATAATAATGTATATAACAATAACAATAATTTGAAATTACATTTGAATAATGATAATGGTTCAAATACAATTGATAATAGAATGTGTGAACATGGTAATTGTAGCAATTTTTGTGCTTTATGTTGTTGTATTGATTTACCAGGTGTACCACATGAATCATCAATAACAAGAATGTCATCAACAGTAAATAATTATATACTACCACAAACAACAACAAAGTCGAAAACATCTACATGTCCCAGATTCACACATCAAAACGAAGTAATAAGACATACGATGACACAACAACGCCATAGTTCATGTGAATATAAACAACATGCACCTAATAAATTATCTGTGGGTCAAAATCATCAAAAATATATTATAACAATGTGACATTACCAAGTACTAATAATTCAAATAATAACAGAAATAATAAGCCAATAAATGATACATCGAAAAAAGATACTTTTTCAAGAAAAGTTTTTGTTGGTGGTCTTCCGCAAGATATCACTGAAACACAAATAGCAGCTGAATTTAAAGATTTGGTGATTTGATTGTTGATTGGCCACATAAATTAGACAGTAATTCTGGTCTACCGCCAAAAGGATATGCATTTTTGTTATTTGAACACGCTGACAGTGTTGTAAATCTTATTAATAGTTGTAAAAATACTGATGACAAATTTTTCTGGGTCGTATCTAGTCAAAGGTCAGAAAGTAAACAAGTACAGATACGTCCATGGACATTAACAGATTCTATATGGACATTCATTCCATCGTCAAATTTGACGGGTGAAAGTAGAACATTACCATCTTCACGTTCAAAACGTACTGTCTTTGTTGGTGGTATACCTAGACAAGCACAAGCACGTGAACTTTTTGATAATATGAATCATTATTTTGGAGGAATTGATGTAGTTGAAATTGATGTTGATCTTGAATATTCCTACCCTAAAGGAGCTGCTAGTGTTACTTTTATTAATGATGATTGCTATATTAAAGCCCTAGAAGCTCATTTTATTACTTTGAAATTATGTGGTATGGAAAAGCGCGTAGAAATTAAACCATTTTTTTGTGATGATCAACATTGTGAAGAATGTGGTATACTTATGAGTTCTCGAACTGTGCAAAACTCTGCTGTCTCACCACCACCAGCTTCATCAAATAATAATATTACTTCGAACAATACTGTTACATCAAATAATACAACTAACCAACAACCTATTGGACAGTGCTTTTGTATTGCTAGAGACTGTCTAAAATATTTTTGTGAAAATTGTTGGATACAACATCAGCTTCAAGCCGGTCATACACAACCACAACATTCTTCCAACAAATCCAACACATATCATAGACAATTCCAGTTCCGTCGAACAAATAACGGCTGTAATTATATAAACAACAGATCTGTTATGAATTAACTTTATGTCTTTTTTTAATAAAGTTAATTGTATATTTATGTCATGATATCAAAACCATTTATTTTTCATCTTATATGCTTGCTTACTTTGGTTTCCTGTTTATGTATGCTAATAATTCAAATTATTACAAATGCTAGTAGAAACAACCAAATTAGTTATAGAATGAACATTTAAAATTAGTAAATAACACAAATGCCTTATTTTTTTTTGTTATGTTTTCTATGTGCCTTTATCCTTACGCTATCATGATTAGATTCTATATTTTTGAGTATACCAATTTTATTATATTATTTATTAGTGAAAGTTTGTAATAAGACATGTAACTATTGTTATAAGCTACTAACAGCTTTTAGTGTTATTCGTTGAATAGTAGGACTTGGTGTCTAATTATAATATATATTTATATAGAAGTTTCTTATGAAGCTTGATCGCATATATTTTAGACAATTACAATGTGAAGCGCAATAAATCGTTAATTAAAGATGTCATCGCTATTAACATACCTAACTGGGCAATAATTTCTTTTAAAATATTTATTTTTAAATAAATAAATTAGAATTTATTTATTCGTAAAGCGAGTTTAATTCCCGATAACGACGCAATTATAACAATGCGCACGCACTGATATATATTTTCTTTTTTTAATTTTTAAGGTGCTTTATTATATTGAATTAGTCAAGCCACCAATTGTATAATTTCCTTATATTAAGTTATAACGTAGTATAATGCCAAAATAATTTCTGTACGTATTTTTTATGTAATTTACTTGAATATGTACATTCGTGTTATATTAATACAAATAGAATCAAAAGAAAACAAAAAAAGAGTTGAAAGTTTGCGCGTGCGCATAAGATGTGCGAGAT
>NW_027255243.1:0-29731 GCF_042242105.1 Pempheris klunzingeri
CCGAGTACCTTAATTTGGTCATGCTTTAAAATGCAAGATAAAATATTTTTATAATGACGTGATTATTCTAAAAATAATTTCATAAGAGACTTGTATGATATAAATTGATAATATTTGTGTCGTAATTTATACTGTAGATATTACTTTGTAATATCTACTTTATCTTTATTTTTTTAAGTTAAATGAGAGTTATTGCATATTGAAAAATATAAATTAAAATATACATAAAACAATTATATTTTTCTAGCTTATTATATAAGTTAAACATTGTATATTATTTGATTTTTTGACTGATAAATGATTTTAATGAACAACTAGAAGATAAACTGATTTTATTCTTACATCTTTTAAAAATCTGATCTCATATTCCTTTGTACTTTAGCTAAACAAATAGACTAAAATAACATAACTTTATTCATTATATCGTATAATTTGCCAAAATTATAGATGTATTAATTTCTATTAATTTTAAAATATTTTTTATTTGAAATTTATTTTAGATTTTCTCGAATAAACAAAATCTTAATTAGTTTCATATAAGATGGTGTGATTATGGTAGTATTTCATATGTTAATACAACTAAGAGGAGTGAGATTGGCCAATTAAAAATATGAAGAAAAATTTTAAATGCTTATTCATTATTTGTAAGTGTAAAATATCAAATTTATATAAAATGACTAACTCAGATAAACATTTTTTTTAACGAAGGATATTTTTACTGGTGGGCAAACAAATATGAGCGCAGTATTTTCAAAATTACTACACTACAGAATACATAAGAATCTGACTGAATAAATTAAAGGGGGATAGATGATAAATTAAAAAATATAAATTAAATTTTCTAATTATTTTAAATACTCTATTAATAATTTTTATATTTAACAAAAGTTTAAGATAATGCATTAAGTATAAATTTACTTTTTTGAAATTGATTAATTTACGAAAGTTAGAAATAATCTCTCGGAAATATTCGTCATGCCATATGAATTTTTCGATCTTAAAAATTAATAAATAAGTGATGCATAGTTGTCTAAAAATTCTTTGATGGTATAGAAAATTTTCAAGTAATATCTGAGCTCAAAAAAACCTTCTATATAGTGTGAAAGATTGATGTAGTCTTTTTGGCTTTGTAGTATCTCTGCAATTTTATTAGCCTAATTATAATATAAAATTTTTTAAAAATATAAACTTTTCTTTACAGTCCAATATATTAAGGTTACTATTTTATGATAACTTAAATATACAAAATTCAACTCAAGCAATAGCCAATTTTGATAACTTTAGCTTATATTATTTGAATTTAATGACTCAAAAATAAAATATCTGAATAAAAATCAGAATTTAAAAAATTAATTCGCTCTATTTATTTTGCGAATCAATAAATTTTTTCATTTAAAATAAAAACTTAATTCACTCCAAAAACATGACACTAAAAGTTAGCATATCAAACATCTCCAGCGTATATATTTAAATTTAAATTTCATGCTTAATTTTGACATTTTAAAAAAAATCTATCTAAAAATGCTAATTAATTTTGTATTCTAATATATTGATTATTGTTTCTTAATTTAATCAATATTTTATATAATTGATGAATTTCACTTAAAAGCCATGATTTTCTTAATGCGTATACAAAAAGTCCGCTTGTCAGCCTTAAACGATTACACTATAAACGAAATTGCATTTGAATTTGATTATAAATGACTAATTAATTGTAAAGTAGCGATGATTGAATTTGTAAAATTTACATTTTAGTATTTCAAACAATAAGGCAACCGAATTACCGCCTTCTTAATCTACAGTAAATAAAAAGCCAAAATTGATATATTTATTATTAAATGTATAGATATCGAATAGTACTTAATTTAAGGTAGATGTTTATTAGGTTTATATTTTGTATAAGTATAATCTCCCTAAAATATGAGGATATATAATTTATGTAATTATTGAAAAATTTTAAACGAAATTAACGATTTTTAATATAATTAAAAAAAAAAATAATTTTTTAGTAAAATATTCGTGAATAAAATCTGGAGTTTTTACATCATTAATTGCTATATTTAAAACATTAGTATATTTTGGAATTTAATAGTTATATTTTTTGTCTAAATTATAAAGCTTATATTTCTATATATATTGTAATAAAATACATATATATGGCTAAATCGGCTATAGTCTGGTATGTGTGCTATCCTCGGTACGGAAAATAAATCTTCGGAAATCTTCGTTTATTAATTAAAAACATTTATAAATTCATAATATATTGAAATAAGATTCACAAATCTTATCCAAAATATGTTTTTCTATGTATAAAATTTGCTACATAACTAGGAAGAGAATTTCTATACTTTCTCTTAAATTTTATTTGAGTAGATTTCATATATAGAAACAAACATTATTTTGTGAATTACATTCACTTGAGAAAATCTAAGGTCTGCCCAATCGATTTTAGTCTGCTTAACTATTTATCCATATAATTGACAATTGACAATTGACTCGCCTTCCACATTTTCCATAATGATAGTTTCCGAAATTTCCCGAGTTCTCCTATTCGTTATTTTTAAAAAATAACGACGATTCTCATCAATTCTATCAATCATCAAATATTTTTTGTCTTTAATATTCGACTAACATTGTACTTACTTTTTCAGATGGTAGTCTCATAATCTTGTACGACCTTTCCTCCAATTTTTTAAAATTCGTCACTTATCTTGAATGCAATCAGATCTTTTATAATTGAGTTTTAGTCTGATATTGCGGTACGCTATAATATGTCAAAATGTTTTTAATTGTCATCATAGGAGAGATATTTGATGAAACAACCAATAAATAAAAATAAATTTTGACATTTCACAGATTTAATCGTCTCTTAATGAGGATCTTTTGAACATTTAAAATGAATAATGAATACCATCGTTAATATCCTTTCGTACAAATAAATTCTTTTACTCGCAACAACACATCAGATAATAATTCAATAAAATTTTTATGGTGTATCCATTTTCCTTATGAAAGTACCTATAATGGAGTGAGCTGTTTTGTAAATATTTTCCAAAGTAGATATATTTCAAAAATTACACATGAAGCTTTTCACGCATATTAACGACAATTACAGATTATGGCAAAAATGCGTGACTATAGCCCTTAAATATAGGCAATATCGTTGAGAATTTTATAATTATATTAAGTTAAGATAAGTGAAGATAATAGATTGTTTTTAGTGGTCTTTTATAAATTCTCATAAGTCAGAAAAACTTATTCTGATAAGGGGGTTGACACGATGACGTCAGATTTGAATATTAATAAGTTATGTGTGCGTGGAATATATTAAATGTGTGAACTTGAGACTTAATTCAAGTGCGTTAGAATTTAACGCATGCTCATATTTCAATGCAGTAATTGAAAAATTATAACTTTTTAAACACTCTTATATAAGGTATAAATATCTTTTAAGGTAAAGATATAATAGAAATTTAAAATCTTTGAGTGAATGCTAGAGAAAATATAAATATAGGTAGAATATAAATATAATTTTTTAATATAAATATAAGTAAAAATACAAATTTAGGTAAAATATAAATATAATTTTTTAATATAAATATAGGTAAAAATATAATGTTTTAATATAAATATAGGTAAAAATATAATTTTTTGATATAAACATAGGTAAAATATAATTTTTTAATATAAATATAGGTAGAATATAATTTTTTGTTAAAAAAAATTTAGGTAAAATATAATTTTTTTAATACAAATTTAGGTAGAATATAAATAAAATTATTTAATATAAATATAATTTTTTAATACAAATTTAGGTAGAATATAAATATAATTTTTTAATATAAATATAAGTAAAATACAAATTAAGGGTTTTGGAAAGTAACAATGTGTTTCATGGAGTTATACAACTTGATAAATTTTAGATAATAATATGCGGGAGTACTTAAAGAAGCTTATCTAGATATAAACAGTCGTTTTGTCTTAATATAAATTCACCAGGGATGTAAGTATCGGCTAAAGTGGAGTTTGGTACCATTGTGCGCGCATGGACTTACGAGCTATACCGATGAAAATATAGAAAGACACTTTTAATTACAAAACGTATAAATCGAAACTATTTCGTTAATGTTTTTACTAAAAACAAGTCCATTGAATTTTTTTTATACATGTAACCATCTGTAACGCTTGCTTTTTTTGTTAATGTCATAAAGTTGCCACAACACTTCACGTTTTTAGCGATTAATCCAAAATGCATTAAAAAATTAATGTAGTATTCTTTGTTCAGGTCCAATAACTGAATGAAAAAGATATTCAAGTTTTCTAGGTTAATGGAACCAATCTCTGGCAGAGGAATAACGACGTTCATTTCGCGGCGTGCCAATACTAATCCTATGAAAAACACGAAGATTATCCACTCGCGCAATGGTACCAAACTCCACTTAAGCCGTAAGTATCTTGCCAAAAGTGATTGACCTAATTTGTGTCTGAAAAAAATTTTTATGTTAAATATTTAACGCTACAAATCGTAGCACTAGTCGATGTTCTTTTAGAGATAAGAATTGTGCCACTACACACAAAAAAAATTTAGATTTGAGCTGGAATATAAGAACAATGTACCACAGTCTGTAGTCTGAAAAGACTAATGTTTTACTCACTGTGACGAAATTAATTACACAAGTTAATTAAAAATTTATAATTATGGTAAATGATAATGAGAAAACTACATAAAATTAATATCTCTGCATTAAGCTAATAAACAGGAAGACACCTAAATTTATCTTTTTATAGAAGCTAATAGTAATTTTTAACAATAATTATTAAAAAATTAGTTGAATATACTCCTATAAACTATATTAAAGATACATAGCCTTTTAAATCATCGAATTAGAAAAAATATAACTATTAAAATTATAAAGCATCGTCCAACTTTGGATTTTATGATGAATTAAAATATCATTGTAATTTTTGGATATAGTCTGTCTTTTTTTAAGTACTTTTATAATTATAATTATGATTTACATATAAAATACTTAAAAGCCATAAATATTATTAAAAATATCACTTTAAATAATTTATTAACCTAATTATTTTCTGAAAAGGATCACTCGGAACATTGTCTCTCTACTAAAATTCATAAAAATAATATTCCAAATTGTTTCCATCCACTACTATCATTTTTTTGAATCTGTACTTTCACTTTTTCCACTATAATTCAATGTGTTGGGGTGTGAACGATATGGACAAAATAAAGCGAGCAAGCGCGCGCATAAAATATGAAATGCGCAGGTTGCTCTAAAAAAACCAACAAAATATAAGGTATATTTCTGTTTGTTTCACATCGGAAAATGTATCTTGAGGAAAATATAAAAAATTGGCTATCCTACACTATCTGTGTCATCATCGGCAATAAAAAACAAAACTTCGGGAAGAATCGGAAAACGATAAAATTACAAATAAAAATTCATTATATACTTGCATAAGACGCTGATTTCCTTTTTGCACATTTCAAAAATACTGCTCTCCCTTAAAGAGCACCTTTTATTGCAACTGAAAACATTTGAATTGTACTCCATCACCAGTATCCTTCCTTTTGCATATATACATTCTTTCGCCACAAAAAACATTTCTTATACTCACTAATGAGGCCAATATTTTGTAAAAACCTTGATAGTATAATCTATGTCTTCTTTAAACTAAGCAAAATCAAACATAGGTACTTCGTTTATGCTCTCCAAAGTAAAACTTTTACGAAATCTATACATGCCACGCTATAAACTACGAATTTAGGCGAAAAGTAACGATGATGGCGCAGATAGTGTAGGATAGCCAAAAAATTGATTAAGTCGCAAATTTTTAAAAAATAAAATTCAGATTTTTTATAAAATGTGTTAATTCACTGTTATTTGTTCCTATGAGCCGTGTGGAATCAGAATGCAAGAAAATATTAAAAAAAGCCTCATCAATTCCAGTGATCGAACTAGATAATTTTTTCCATTATTTTGAAAAGAATTTGATGAAATTTGCAAAATATCCGATTGAGAGTTTGGATGCGCAAGAAAGAGTAATCAATGGAATACGATTAAATTCTAACAATGCAGAAGTATTCAATAGGTCCTTCACTGAAAGATTTGACCAATACCAACCAGAACGGACAACATTTCTTAAAAGATATAAAAAGCAACGTAGAAAACGAAATTAATTATTCTATGGCTAATCCTTTAAAAATTAACAATATTTCGTATGAAAAAAAATTTGTGGGGATTATAATTTTTATAGAAAATAATATTACGTACCTTGAAATTGCTGCAAAAACATATTAATGGAAATATGATTAGTTTTCTCATGTATTTATTTCACTGTTCATTTACCTCAACTTTAACAAAATGGTGCATGCGCGATTTTACTTATTTTTTGCATGACGTGCTTTCATCCACTCCCATCATTTTTTGAATCTATAATTTTTCTTATTCACTATAATCCAGTGTGTCGAGTGCGAAAATGTGTTTCAAGATCCACAAAATGATCTTTATGGTTCACTAATATATGAAAAAAAGTCTTGTCAGTTTATAGAGTTTTAGACTCTCAACTGATCGGAGTGTATAATGGTGCTATTCCTAAATTTATTAGTATAAGTAATTATGTGCCGCAGTGTTTTGACTAATTTATTTAAAATAAATTGACTACTAGCAGGTATAAAGTTAGTACCAACGAATCCTTAATTATTATATTTGATAATATTTAATTATTATATTTGATTAGCTGGAGCTCGCTTTCTCTTTGATTTTTTGGCTTATGTCAACAAAACTTCATTAATTACACATATTACTTCAGCACTACCTAAAGTGATTGAATTTTCATCAAAATATTTTTTGCAGCCACTTCTTAATTTATTATCAAAAATTTTAACTAACTCTCACTTGAAATATTGAATTTTTTGATAAAATCTTTTATTTGAATTTGTAGCAAATCTCCACATGAGATGCATCACTCTTTGTAAAGTCAATCTGAAATTTTTCCTTATTCAAATTATTGTATCTTTTATATTGCATTTCAAATTAGAGCATTTCTACACGTACTTATCTGGTTTTTTTACATTCAACCTGCTTCATAGATACTTGACAGTATGTAAATAACATATTGGACTTAATAATAGCTATTTCCTAAGAAAATTGATTGATTCTTTGATATTACTTATGCCTAATTTCGATAATATTTTCTTGTAACAACTCATTGAACAAGCAAATAAAGAGAAAAATGCGCATTTAAGATATTATTTAAGCAACAAGGTCCAAATTTTTCTAAATTTCAACTCGCATATTTGATAAATGTTATTAGAACTATTAAATAAGTCATATATGCAATTATACAGTATGTGATGTGTCGTACTCACTTTAAAGCTGCGAGGCAAAAATATGCGCATGGCATGTAAAATTGGAGTATGCGCAAAAAATAGAATATACTCTTAAACTCATTAAAATTATAGAATTTTTATCTTGATTATTCATTTGATATTCTTTTATTTAGCTACATATTAATTATCATAATTTAGTGCACTTTTTTAAGATTTTCTTTGAAATAACCAAAAAGGATATTTAAAGGGTGACCATAAATGTCGAAATTCTAGTTTTTACTAAAATAATAATTTTTTTAGAATAAAGAGTTTTAAAAAATTGAAATTAAAAGTCAGTTACTTATGATTTTAACACAAGCTTCTCTTTCTATATAATCTTTTTCTTTGTCGTTAATGCATATGAAATTGTCTGTGTCGATGTATTTTCACAATTCAATTATATAAAGCAAATATTTCTTATAAATTTCGTCATAATTCAAAATTTCAGGGCGATATCACTAGATTCGCAACCGCAACTTACGTTACCGTTGAATTCTTTCAGGCAGATAGTAGAACTTTCTTCATTTATAATTTCATTTACCTTTTCAATGATATCGGCTATTAATATTTATAACTTTGTCGCTTTTAACAACAAAAATGGATTTTAAAGCAGTTTTTGATAGTGTCTACTTTCACAATTTAAAAAAAAACATACAATCGAAAATATTAGACAATTAATTTATAGTACTTTTTACATTTTAGATATTTTGTATTAAACTTCCTATAAGAGCATTTAAAACTATGCATCATTTCTTTATCAAAAGACTGTAAAAAACTAAAATTCTTTATAAGTCTCATTTCTAAGTTGGAGATCGCTATATTTTAATGAACACTGCATTTTTATAAAAAAATAATATTATTTTTCTTTTGAATTTTATTAACTTGAGTCTCAAAATAGTTGGATACTTAACTAAGATTTCGGTAGTCATCATAGCTAAATTCTAAATTAAATAAACCGAACAAGTCAATAAGGTTGTAGCCACCTTCGTTTGATTGTTTTATATCATTCTTAGTGTTTTAATTGAAAAATGTGCATCTTCTTAAAAAATAACCATAATAACAAATTTGAAATGTTTTAAATACTTATTTTTCTTTGATAATAAGGCATTCTTAATGAGCATAGATGGTATCTTTTGGGTTTCATGAATTAAGTATTCATTTAAGCTTACCCTTCCACAAATATTAACCACAATTTAACATCTAAAAAACGGCTTTTAGATTCACCCAAAAAGTTATTTCTTTGACGTTATTTCTATCTTTGACGTTATTTCTATCTTTGACGTTATTTCTATCTTTGACGTTATTTCTATCTTTGACGTTATTTCTATCTTTGACGTTATTTCTATCTTTGACGTTATTTCCATCTTTGACGTTATTTCTTTGACGTTATATCTGTTCGTAAATCCTCTAAATTACCCAGTGGAATTGTCGGCTGGTGATTTATAAATTTTTTCAATTCTTGACAAGATAATTCAACATTATCCAACCTCATGTTTTCAAAAAGATTCTTTAGTTTGAAAATGAAAATTTGTGATACTTAATATTTTATAATGTCTTATGATTATTAAGCATAAACTAAGTATAGTACGCCTCCATGATACTATCTTGATTCTTTAAAATAGAATCCAAATATGAAATAGACTTAAATCTGAATTTATACACAGTCTTTGACTTATTTTCCTTTCATTTAAAATAGTCTTGTGGAGTTGTATATTTTCAGCTTTTCGGTATGAAAGGATCTTTTTGTGAGATTAAAAAAAGCAAAGTAGAAGAAAGTACGTAGGAAACGTAAA
This sequence comes from Pempheris klunzingeri, assembly GCF_042242105.1. Taxonomy (NCBI): domain Eukaryota; kingdom Metazoa; phylum Chordata; class Actinopteri; order Acropomatiformes; family Pempheridae; genus Pempheris; species Pempheris klunzingeri. The sequence continues at coordinate 9,184 of NW_027255243.1, forward strand.
TTAATATATATTTAAAATTAACACATGGTTTGGAATTTTTTACATTTCTAATATCGATATGTTAATTAAAGTACCTAGAAAATCTCACATACTGTAGTAAGTTAGATTTATATTTAGATTTATATTTTATACGTCTAAAGACGTATAAATTGCTCATGTGAAATATTCCATAGGAGTCATTTTCCTTGATTTATCGTAATTTGCTGCGTGCCATATAACTTTACTAACTTAATAAATTATGTATTTATCATATTTATGCAATACTAAATGTATATATAAGAATTAAAGAAGATAAATCGCCTAGATTGTTATATATCACAACAAAAATATTACTTCAGTAGATAGTTTGAGATATACTTTTACTAGAATTTATACAAAAATACAGACTTTTTATTGAGAAAATAAGTTTTTGTTAAATAAAAGATTTTTTACTATGCTAAACAAGTTGACCAACTATATTGACTATTATGTTACATAGAATAAGTAATTTTGTGTATAGATTGGTAATCCAGTACCACGCTGTCCTTATCCAGACTGGCTTCATCGTAGAATTACAAACAAACAAAGATCTATTCGTCAATATAAAATAACAGATCATTTTACTAAATCAACCATTGAAAAAAGCCAATTGATCGTTGAAAATAAAGAGAATATTTCAATTGAACCACAAAAATCATTAATCGGTTGGCAGGAAAAATTAGGTGATCATCCCAAGTTTCCAACTTCTAAGGTCATATTTTGTTGCTATATGATTTTATAATATTTTATTAATAAAGAATGAAGTATCTGGCTGGGTGGAATTTCTTAAAAATAAATGGACATGTCAAGCTGAATATCGAAAAAATATCCAAACTAACTTAAACAGTCACCATCAAACAAGTAATACTGTCAACAAATTTTTAACACCAACTGGATTTTATTCAACACAAAAATGGCCAATCTTAAAAATTTTACCAAGAAAATCTTCGAAATATCTGTTTGATGTGGTTGTATTAAAGGATAATACTATCAAACAATTTACTATTGATGTTCCCAAGATTTTTTATATCAATTACACTAATAGTCCAACTATCAATTATTTCGGTAATTTCAACTTTAATTGTGTAACACATAAAGAACAATTTATTTCTAACTACATGAATGATAGAAGGTACCAAGGTGAAAAGAATACTTCCACGTTGTAAACCATCAGAATTTTTGTATCAAGTAGAAATGTCTTATAGTGATTTTGAGAAAAACTCAGAGTAAATTATATCGATTAATGTATTCTTAATATTAATTAATTAATTAATTTCTTTAGTATGTTACTTTCTATATCAACACTGCCACAAGTCGAAGGAATATATGAATTACAGGTTTTTATTTTTTCAATAGTTCATATATCACAAACTTAAATTATAATCTTTTAATAAGCTTTATTGAATAGATTCCTGCACATTTTAGAATGCTAACAAAAATTGGAAATCAACTACAATACAAGACGAAGAACTACAGAGATGTATATTCGATTTAAAGTGATATTATTAATATTATTAATAAAGAGCGAAACTTCACTGATTTCTCTTAATTCTTTGGAATCATGTGATCGGGCGCCATTCCAAGGAAAATTCATTAGATATGAATTTAATGGATACAAACCTTAGTGGTAAAATGCTCTCAATACGTTTATTTTGTAAACTATATACAGTAATATTGCCATATCTTATTCAAAACTAATTTCTGATATACAAATTTATAGTATGGAAAAGGTAGGGATAGTTGCTATTTTTGCACTTAATCAGGTAATTATTATTTTATGATTTTTTTGAAAAACTGTCATATCTAATATGAATTAATCGTTATTTTTTTAAGGCACATGTGCTACTATTGACTAATCAAATTCAACTACAGACTCAATTTTTACAAGAACACTTTAATAAAATTAAAAAAGAACTACGTGAGATGTTTGTAAATGATGGTAAGTTGGATATTGTGGAATTTATTGATAATGAAAAATATGAATTTCGTATGAAAAATTTTCATAGTATAAACCAACTGTATAAACATTGTAATCGTATATTTGCTGAGTTGGTGAAACAATCAATAGCACCTGGTGTAACTAACAATGAATTTTACAAAAGTAGTAGCACACAACTGGTACAACCATTAATACTTTTATTACAATCAAATTTATGCAATCAAGAATATCTATATCTTGTGGAAGAAATCAATGCATTAAAAAATTTCACCATTATTCAATTCCCTCAATATTCTACAGAGGATTTACGAGCAGATTTTAATTCAATTAATTGGCAACGTGAAGTATCAAAGAAATTACTACAACATACAATTTTAAGGAAAGAGAATTTTAATTCACTTTTGAAAACCAGTCATTACCTTGATATTCCAATTGGTGATTGTTGTCGTTCTGACTTGAATATGATAGCACTTGATTTGAAGTTGACTCGTATTCTTAATGATCACCAATACGTAGCATGGTATTCAAACAAAGTGTGTCCTGATTTTGGCAATCATCAATCACTTGAACTTTTTAATAATGAATCTCTACAAAATATCATTGGAAATAAACATATTATTGATAAACCTAACTACTATAATTCGTTATGTGTGGAATTGAGGCTTGAAGGATTAGCTATTGCTTCAATTTTACAAGTAGTTTCTTCTAAAATCATGATTTCTATGGATGATTTATTGAATAGCATCTATCAGATTATCATTTTGCTAGGGGCAGTTGTATTTTTATAAATAGAGTTAATTATATTTTTCTAATGACAAAATTTGACGGCTAAAATAGAGTTAATCAAATTATCATTTCGTTATAGATTCTTTCAATTACAAAGATGTAAGTTAAGAAAATTTCCTATAAATTATAATTAATAAATAAGAAGTTTTTCACGCATTCTTTATGTGCTGTACTTTCTTAAAGTCATTCTCAGAATCATAGCATAGATGAACTGTCTTCAAAACCAATGTCTGTAATTATTTATTAGACGATGTAAAGTATTTCATATATGATTTATCTTGATTTTGAAAAGTGTTAATAGAAAATTACACATCTGAAAATTAAAACTATCTTATAGTCTGCTTCTAATTTACAGATGAAGATTTATTCTATTATCTCTAAATTATTGCTGCATAGTGATGAAGAGTGAAAAATTTTCGAAACATCTGAATTAGTGATCTTTAAAATTGCTTAATAGTTATTCTTTGATTACAAAAAATACTACTTAAGTTAAAAATAAGGTGAATTTTATTTAAGTGGCAAATTAATATAGTACGCATGCTTTTCGAGACTTGTAATAGATCTGTTAATAAATTTATTTGAGTTACTCCATTATTGTATAATGTCAAGTCTTTATTTAATAGAGCTTCATTATTATAAAATAGGAACACATTAAATGCAGTATTTTGACACTATTGCCATATCTTATCTATTATACATTTTGACACAACATTATTAAATAAATTTATAAATTAAATAACTATTTCCATCTTAATACTATTTAGAACGTTGTTTCCAGCAATGCCGTAGATTATTTATCGTGCTATTATGACAATTTATAATGTCTCCAAATAGCATCAGAATTTGTAATTTGCTATAGAATTTTCTAAATTTTTTCACTCTTCTATTTTATTTTATTTTTTTTTATTTTATTTTATTCTATTCTATAATGTGATGTGATATAAAAATAGAATTTTCAGCTTTATTAAATGTTTTCACATTTAAAAAATAATATTAAATAGTAGAATGTTAATTTATTAATATAACGAATATTTTGATAAGTAAAGACTTAAAAAGCATTTACATACAAAATGATGCCAAACATGATTATTTGGCTACTATATTTTTTTAAAATTATAAGAAAAGTGCGCGCATGTTTATCTTTTTGTGTTATATGTTAATACCATTTTTAAATTTATTTATTTATTTGAAATTTATATAGCTCAGAATTAATTTAAAATATAAACTGATTCCCGTTATATATTTTTTAAGTATATTTTTTGAATAAATATGTATATTTGTAGTACGATTAAAAAAGTATATGTTCTCTGTGCGATAAAAAACCCCAGTAAAATAATAACTAAATTTTTTTAGAATATTAAATTTATCTAAAAGCAAATTCGCTTTTAATTAGAATTATGTAAGATAATTAAAAATATTCTTAGAATGTTATAGCTCTAAAAGTAAATTTTTATTGGGTATAACGTAAAGTGTGCGCTGACATCTGTAAAAAAACTTATAAAATTTTTTGAAATTTGATTTTTTAAAATTTGATTTTAAAAATCAACTATTAACTGAGATCAAAAATATTTATATATCAAAATGAAAGTAATAACGTTAAATTTCTTTCTTTATTTCTAAATTTAAGATGACGCTTATATTTAGATATTTGCTAATGTTGACAGTAGTTGATGTTTTTTTACAATCAGACAGACTCTTGTTTGATCGATTATTTAATGTTTCTAATTTTTAACAAATGAGCTTGTGATCTATTGAAGACATAACATATGATTTCATTTGTTTAGTAGATAGGTACGATTGCTAGGCTAGGGTAATATAAAAATTTCTAAAAATATATCGTAGGATTATATTTTATAGAAAGTATTTAGCTGGATGTGTATGAATTCGCAAAAAGAAATAAGCATAAAAATTTTACTGATAGCGCATACTATCAGACAAGGGTATCAGACAAGGGGAGTGTATTTTTTGACTCATTTATAAAATGTCTTATGATAATTTTATTAAAATTTGTCAGCTATTGAGCAAGGAGGATTTTTTAATTTTTAAAAATACGCATAACTACTATGTTTAATGATGTATATATAAAAAGGTACAAACTATTAAAATTTTCTCCCTGCCAGACTTTGATCGAGATTTTAATTTTTAACTACCACTTGGAAAATTTTTTTTACGTTAGATATGATTTCCTTTGATATAACACTTTTTAGTAGGAAGATATAGAAATATGTCAAAAAATAATCCTTACCATTTTTTAAGATGTTTTTATACAAATAAAATTAATTGTGATACCGTAATACTTTTTTTAAGATTTAAGTGAGCTAACTAGGCACCATTATATTTATATAACGATAGGTGGTTAAATTATTACATTATAATTGTATAACCATAGCTGGTTAAATTATTAATAGTTCTATTATAATTTTAAGCATAATACTATAGATTTTAAACAAGTATAGCATTTGAATATAATGTCGTCTATTATATTCAAATGCTTTAATATTAAGCTAATAAAATTATTTTCTAATAAATAATTTGAATTATGAATAACAATAAAAATATTAATAGAGAATCTTTATTGACTTTTTATTTTAGTATGGGTTATAAAAATTAATATTAAAAAAATATCTTTTATATGTGTATTAGATTATTCTTAATGAGACTACTTCCTATGAGCTATTTTTTATTATTTTTTTGATTCTTATGGACTTAAAGCATAATATTTTAAAATTGTAGAGAATTTAATTTTATGCAGAAGAAAACCTTAATCATTACTATCTTATGTAAAGTTGGGTAGTTACATTTTTTGATAATTAGTTGAAATGATTGATCTTGATTAACTACACAATATATTTAATTGTAGGTTTTTCATCAAAAATAAATTCATCAGTAACATAATATTACAATTATGATGATCTGATCTACTCTACATAAAAATTTTTTTAAATTTCAAAAAAAGTTATTCTACTCTTACCACGAATAAAAAGTACTCAAAATTTTATAATTAGAAGTTAAATTATATTAAAAGGCTCTTAGAGTATAGTAAATAGCAGATTTTTGAATATATAAAAATATAATTATTTTTATCATCTAAATATATCAGCTGATAAAAATAATTCACTTATCTACAACAGGGATGTTATTAATAATATATTGCATTATATATTTGTTAAAGGCTGGAAGAGTATATTAAATAATCTAAGAATGAATTTTTCATAAACTTGTTTATATTAAATTAATTTGTTGACAGAAACGCAAAATATAAGGGATAAAGTAGTTGACTCTATACCATAATTATTAATTGTTAGTCTAAGGATTGAACTTCTAAGTTTTTATTTTATTTACAGCGCTAAATAAAAATTGTCGAAAATATTAAGCAATATCGTCAATTATGTAACACTTGACGAACTTATATAAAATAACAAAAATATTGTAGGAGTTTAAACGACTGAACATCAAAAAATTATATTGGAGCAAATACTACTCTAAGTTTATTTGTCTATGGCTACAAAGTTGGATATATTAAAGTTACGAGGTAAGAACAATGGCGCATCTTATTGCGATATGAAGTTCAAGTTTGTTTCATTTGTTTCATTGAACGCTTTAGACACCGCAGCGTTATTAATAAATGATTGTAATTCATAAATACACCACCATGCTTATTATTATCCTGTAGTGTGGGCGTTTAACCAACTAAAAATTTTTTTGAGATTAAAATTATAAAAATAATTTGAGATTAAAATTCTAAAAATGATCTTTATTTCTCAGACTTTTTTAAACATATGAAAATCACCTAAACTGAGGCAAGAAATTACTAAATCAACACTCGATTTCACCATCCTAACTGCATGATCTGCATGATCCATAATTTAATTTACAGATACATATAATCACCATAGTGCCCCTACAAAAAATGATTGAAAATACGAAAGACTATTATTTAATTGTCTTTAAAGGGACTCGAACCATCATAGAAGCAGTCTGTGAACAACAGCTTCTATGGATTAAAACGTCTGCCCGCGCATTAAGTTGGATTAATGAGATTTTCCTATATCGCTAAGAGAATACATAATTTATCATATGATAATCAAATTTTTGTATTTTCGTACTTATACAAGATTGAGGAATAAAGATGTTTAGATGCACTTAGCGTTAATTATGCCGAAAAATTGTAAAATTTAAACCCAAAGCACACAAAACTGAGATATATAACTACTTTATTAAAATTAAATATTACTCATGACATTATATGAGAAACTATTAAAATAGAATCAATCATATTTTTAGTTTTGTATTACATAATTCTTTAGTAAATTAACACCATTAAGAATGCACATTTAATATGTTTTGTTGAAAAAACAAAATATAATTAATGATAAAAACATAAAATAAAGTTAACCACTGTCTTTAAAATATATTGATGTTTCATCAATATCAATATCATTATCATTATTTTGGATTTTATTTAAAATCCAAAAAATACTACAAGTTAATTTTGACAACGAATCGCAAAGTCACCATTTATTGAATTAATCTCTTATATAAAGAAATATAACCAACTGACCCTAATCTCTAAATAAACATTTTTTAATTCATTTATAGGCCAGTACTATAAATGAAACATACAATCAGTCAGTTTCCTATGATATTCTTCCTTCAGTATGAATCAATATTTTCAAATAATTCTTAATATGAAAAATATTTTAGGTAGCTCTTACTGATATTTTGACAAATAACAAATCATGTGCTACTTCGTCAGTTACATCATTTGATGAAACTTCTGCATGTTTTCCAGCCTTCAAGTACTAAAATTTGATATAAGCTTATCTTATTAGACTTTATCAAATACAAATTATAACTTTAGGATTTTACAAAAATTAATATTTAAATATATGAAAGATGTGAACAGTTATAAAAATGTAGTGGCTGATGAACAACTTTTGCATGTTTACAGGTATAATAAATCTATCATTTAGCAACGTATTAAAGAATTTGACATATAAAAAAGTCAATAGTTAAGCATAGATGTAGAGTGTGATTTATTGAATTAATTTTCTTAATAAATAACCATGATATATCTACTAATTATAGATGGTTGTGTAGTACAGATTCTTGTTTATATGATCCTGGACTTCATCGAATTGTTATAAATTTGATGGCAAAGCTTATTAAAATTGTAATCTAGCTTCTTACATGAATAATATTTTTAATATAATTCTGTATAATTATTTAGTTATTTGTTGAATTTAAAAAACTAAAGTGTGATATTGTTCATGCAGATTTCTATCATGTTGTGATATGTTCTTCTAAAATAGATGAGCAACAAGCATGGATGAATATATCATATGTGATAAAATATATATTATCACAGAACATGTTTAGTCATATAAATCTTGTACCAGTTAGAGCATGGAAACACCTTTTGTGGAAAGATAAAGTATTGATATTAACATGAAATTGAATATGGATGAGTGGTGTTTTAAATTTTACTTAATTTTTATAATATCAAATTTAATTAATATAATTCTCCAAATACTACACTTAATGAGTTTAATATTAAGGTAATAAATTTTTTTTTAGGTACCTCAAAAAACTAATTCAAAATAAATATATTTTAAATTTGTTATATCAGAAAATATTGATGTATAAATTTGTTATTAGTATAGTAATTCTAATTAAATAGAGTTAATTCTGAACTAATAGTTAGGAAAAGTAAAGCCTACGATACATGCGTGTGTTTTGAAGCTTAAACAATGAATGATAAATTGCACACGTACTTAAGAGAAATAGAATTTTATTCAATATTAAATAATTTTTGCATATTAGTTCATTTTCCAACAATATAATACGTTTTGGCATTCGACTCCAAAAAGAATAAATCATAGAATTCATGCTATAATTTAAGATATTCTTGAGATTAAGCAAATTTTTGATTCAGATAACTTGTTTTACGTGCATTTATCAGAATACACATGAGATAATTGATTTATTGCTTAGTTAAATTTACCGATTTTTTACTTTTTCCACAAGAGCTACTTAGATAGAATGAAACTGATAAAAATGGGAATGATTTGACCGAATTTGATGTGAAATCAACACCAGTCATTAATTCAAAAGCGATCTGAAAATTGAGGACATATTTTGATTTCTTATAATCGAAGCATGAAATAAATTAAATTAATAAATAAATAAATAAATGTTATAGATTTATGATTGAATGTCGAAGACTTGGCCTTAAACAAACTTAATAAATTCACTACGATTTCTTAAGGAACAAATGCTCATGATATTAAGCACTTTACATATAGTCTGAAATCCTCATCGTTATAATAATTTGCTGCTAATTTTATAATAATTTGAATAATATAAAATATTCAAAGATAATTTTTTTTTTAAAAATATTAAACACAGACTTCCAAATTTACTACAGTGATATTTTTTGGTATTTCAACCGATCTGATATGTCTACTGTCAGTTTAACAAGAATATACGCATAGCTTGATTTTGACATATGACTCATTTAGACATTAACTAAGAGAAATATTTTAAAAAATTAGTTATATTCCTTCGGCGAAATCTTGAACGTTTCGTCAGCAATCCCTGCATTCTTAAAGTAGTTAATATTTTACGGCGTTGAGAATATAATTATTCTATCTGTTGAAATAATTATTATAATATTTAATAATTGAGTTAGTGTATTTCCAACGATGAATAATAAATTTTTCCTCTTCATTGTTTCCGTGAGTATTTTCTTCTAATAAGAAAATTCACAGATATTCTAATCTATTGTGGACATAGAGTACACTTATTTATTAGGTACTAAGTATTTTAGGAAATGTTCTTAATCTTAATAATGCCACCAAGTGATTGGAATTTCGCTTCAACTTCAAAAATAACAAAAAATTGAAATCCTCTTCAATTTTTTTAAATTTTATTTAAGGGATGCGTAATCAAAATGCCTTTGCGCTGTCTTACCGAGCATCTCCGTAGTTGATCATAAGTTTTTGCTTTATCTCTAACATAAAATTTTAACGCTAACATTATTTTTATTTCAAACTTTTAGAGTGATGTATGCGTTATTTGATTTCCAGAGTAAATTTATCTAGTTAACAAGTGGAATTATATTGCACGTGCATACCCAATTAAGTTGCTCCTCAACCCTATACTTCTTCACATGCATCATGCTCGAAACGATAAAAGCCTAAATATGCGTAGTGCGCAATCACGAAAAAGCGACTCTTTATAAGAAATACAATCAAATATAAATTTCTGTATAATAATTTTATTTACTCTGATTCGATTTAGTAACTATTAGTAAGTAGCAAAATAATTGACGCTGAAGATTTTTAATAGAAAATTCAGCTCATTTATAGAAAACTAACTTCTCTGAGTTGGTTTTCTATATAAAAACTCATCGGAGTTAGTTTTCTATTGTGTCGTCTAGTTTCACGCAGTAAGAATAGACAATTGAAGTAATAATAAAAAAGGATGCACACGCAACTAACGCTAAAACTTACATAGTGCGGAAGATAATCTTATCAACTGCGAAATTATTGGAACGATGATTGTTTTAGAGATAATTCTTTAAATATGACGTTTTTCTATGATTAGAATCGAGAAAATTATGGTCGAGTGATATTGGTAGTTTAGCTGTGGCCAAGTCAAAAAGAGGTCATCGTCTTTATTGACAATAAAATCGTGTTCACCGATAGTTGGCGAATAATGTCGTAGGTAACATTTTTAATACTCAATTTCATAATACACAGTAATTTGTTTATAATTGATCTACAGCCTGGTAGATTTTTTAGGGTAAAAAAGAGAACAAATAAAGTGGCGTATTTCAACGTAAATCTATTTTACTATTCATTGAATATAATAATTTAAAATATTTTTTAACGGAAACTCTGCAAGGCACGAGTCACTTAGCTCTAACTTTTTATAGGTTGTGTCAGTATATTCATTTCCATATAACCTCAATCCTAGTTTTATGTATTCCTTATTGTGTTATAAATTAAATTAAATGATTAGTTGTATCATGACTGTAGTAAAAGACAGCCAAATTGCTGCAATTAGCACGGAAATCTGCCATAATTATCTCTAAGAGTTGAACGTTTTGAATTCTTTGATTATTATTTGACTATTATTATTATTGCAAGAGTAGGTTGATCTCGAATCGTGGTTATTACTTGAAAAATATTTCTATGAGTTCATACCACCAACAATCAATGTTTTTATTTACGAAAACTCTGCCCACAATGGTTATCAATATTTTTGTTGCTAGCCGTAAAAACAGATTTTTTGAACCGTTAAAAAAAGGATTAATAATACTAATCTATATTATAAATAATCCTTTTTTATATTATTCGATATATTCGAAAATTACATTACATTTAAAAATTTGTTTATTTGAACTATTATTTCATGTCCTCCGATTCTTTCTTTACGTTAATAAAAATATATAATATAAATTATATATTTTTAGACACAGCATGCAAATATCTAAAATTTTCAAATCCATTAATACAAAGATTCTCATTTAAGTCAATTCGGAACCCTTAAAAGTCTCGTTTGAGATATTTTTTTGCGCATATAGGAAATTTGTATAATTTTCTCTTTTTTTAGCAGCATTAATTCATTAAAATGATCTCACGTTCTCACTGTGCTAAGTACTTGATATTTTTTAGTAGTAATAGTTGTGCCATTTTTTTCATAAAAAATATTATCAAAAGTAAACTTTAAGTGATATTCTTTCCCGACTTTTCCCGTGTAAGGACGAATAGAATGACTGTAGATTATCCTATTTTATCTCTCCAGAATGGAGTTTTTAGAATGGTGCATGTGTTATTTTCAAGATTGCATTTTCATAATTAACATACGGACTATATACGCATGCACGTTACGACTGAACCAATTTCCCACGCGCATGACGGGCGAAACGATAAAGCCAAAATGTGCGTAATGTGCAATCGCAAAATTATATCTCTTATACGAAATATAGTTAAATATAAACCTACTCATAATATAGTTGTTTTAATTATTTAGATTCTATTTTTAAAAATAAAGTGCAGTTAATTAAACGCGCACGCACGAAGACGAAGTATTACGAGTGATAAAGTAAAGATCTTTAACTCATACATGAATAAACAGATTTAATTTGGTTAGTTGTGGCTGAATTTAAATTAAATTTGTTCAGAAAAGAATTTTTTTAATTGAGTAATATTTCATGTTATTTTTGTAAAGAAAGACCATTTTCTTATTGAGCAATATTTCAAGAATTTTTTGCAATAAAAATACATTTTCTTATTGAGTAATATTACATATTATTTTTGTAAAGAAAGACCATTTTCTAATTGAGTAATATTACATATTATTTTTGTAAAGAAAGAACACTTTCTTATTGAGTAATATTTCATGTTATTTTTGTAAAGAAAATATTTTTTTTAATTGAGTAATATTACATATTATTTTTGTAGAGAAAGACCATTTTCTCATTGAGTAATATTTCAAGAATTTTTTTCAATAAAAGAACACTTTCTTATTAATAAATATTTGAAGAAATTTAAAAAAAAGGAACGCAACCATCTGTATTCTTTACTGTTATTATTGCCACTTCTCACTAGCCCAAAGTGCATAAAAAATTTAGTGCAGTATATTTTATTGTAGCTTAAGCAATATATAAAGAATGCATTTACTTGATCCACATAGGTTGAGCTTATTTGTGATATTCTAATCATTATATACATTCTGTCGCAGGATAACTATTAATCCGAAGACGTTCACGAAGGTTTTGATCGCACGCATAATTACTGAATTCCATCTTAACTTATATTTTGTAGCCTTCATTAAATACTCAGAAAACTATTAGCCCCACATAATATTTAGCGAGAATGCAACTTATTCAACGATTATTCTAAGTCAATTTCATAATATTCAGTAATTTATATATAATTTGGTGTTGTATAATTTTCATGGCGCTAAAAATTTATTTTAAAATTTGAAAATGAATTGTCACATTTACATATTTATTATGATTTTCTAATGCTATTGAAGAATCTATATTTAAATATTTTATTATCTAGAAGAATTAAGATTTTTAATTATTCTAATTTAGTGAATAATTACTGCGGTAGAATATAGAATAAATTAAAAAAATATATATTCCACTAATAATTAATTATTTTAATAAGCGTGTAAATATAAAAATTAATCAAGTTTTCATTAAATATATCTCAAAAATTTCCTTTAAAAAATATAGAGAATATAATTTTGTCTTCGAGCAAAGAATATTCTTATTGTTTATTTCATATATTATTTATTATAGACTTTAATAAACTGCTTTTTAATATTTTGTTTTAAAATGAAAAACTTTTGATCTTTGTGGTCTATGTAATTTCCATTAAATATATTATTATATAAGTAAAATTTATTATAACTCGCTTTATATAAAGTAACACAAGCTTTCTACTATTATAGATTAGTTAATGTCAAATATTTTGCTAAAATTTTCGAATTTTTTAATGTTAACAATAGACTAAGCAACGCTCTTGTTTATATTACTTACAACGTTGTAAATGATAATATGTAATCTGATCTTACAAAAGTTTTTGTATTATTCAATTTGACTTTACATTTTCACTCACCATATAAGCTATACGCTAAAAATAACATGAATTATTGCTAATTGTAAATTATAATAATCTAGAATTATGTAAGATTAATTTAAATTAATTTTTTATGTAATTTCATCAATTTTTAGCAATATTTTTGGATTAATCTTACAAAATGGTATAAATACTTAATATTCATCCTTTGTAAATATAATTAACTTGAGAGTTATGTACACTACATGATTATATTGTGACACAGCTGAGACGGTAGTTCGTAGTAGTTATTTTAGAAATATTAAAATTTAATGTTTCATTTCTTGCAAGATTATTATCTTTGATTAAATTTAATAGCTTCATATAATTAAAAAATTGGCACAAATATGAATATCATTGAGAAAAATATGTGTATAATAAAATAAAATGACTAAAACTAGCATTATAGAAGCCTTGTTTAACTTATGTATGGGTAATTATTTAGTATTAAAATCTTGATTTTCATTTTATATGAAAAATTAATCTATTTCATCCCTCATATCATTAAATTAAAAAAATTGACTTTTAATTAAATTTTATATTTTAAAAAGTATAACCATGGTGGAGTACAATGCTCTATTCCAACTGCATATACTAATGGATTTTTCTGGACCAAGAGAATTCAATTTTGACTGATGATGAATATGATAGGAATTCTTCACAAACTTCACATCAGGTAACTATTTTTGTGATATTCATTAAAAATTTATTATATTTATTTAAAATTTGGTATCTATATTTATTAAAATTTTATTATATTTTTTAAAATTTGATAATATATATTTATTAAAATTTTATTATATTTTTTAAAATTTGATAATATATATTTATTAAAATTTTATTATATTTTTTAAAATTTGATAATATTTACATTTATTAAAATTTTATTATATATATTTAAATTTGATAATATTTACATTTATTAAAATTTTATTATATTTATTAAATTTTGTAATATTATATTCATTAAAATTTTATTTATATTTATTAAAATTTGATAATATATATTTATTAAAAATTTTATTATATTTTTAAAATTTGATAATATTTACATTTATTAAAATTTTATTATATTTATTAAAATTTGATAATATTTACATTTATCAAAATTTTCTTATATTTATTTAAATTTGATATTATTATTAGATTGAATTAAATTTCGATATATGTAATAAAATGCAAGATATAAGGAATACACATGATGCATTTAAAGTATGTATTACCAACAACAATTGGACTTTATTTTCAATAACTTTTTTAGATTATTATCGGGAGTTTTATTGATTGGAATTATAAAACATATAGAGAGTTGATTTTATCAAATCCAAATGAGTCACCATCGGAAATTTTATCAATGCTCTTGGAGAAACGTACCCTATTTGTATAACTGAAATGACCATAAAATTGTTTGAGATTGTTAACGACCTGCATTATCATCACAGTTCTTTGGATCCTGATTTATCGAATATTTCATTTGCATTCATTCTTATTGTTACATATGTAAATTTCTATTCTCTTAGATAATTTGATTTAATTAAATTACAAAAATTAAGTGTTATACTAAGAATATAGCATCTTTTTCATATTAAAACATTTTTCATATTAAAATATTTTTCATATTAAAATCTATTTTCTCATATACAGCGTGCGCATTTTATCAATTACTAACTCAATTTTTATTGAAAATCCCAATTATTAAAGAAAAATAATACTTTAACTAATTTTTTAATATATATATTTTTTAAAATATATATGATTTAGTTAATGTCTAAAAATTCATCTGAAAACATTCTATAATTTGACTGTATGTTAGTATAATCTTTTTGGATATTTACTAATAATCTGATAAGGATATCTATTCAATCAAATTATAAATAATTTTTCTATTTTAGCTTATGATAATACTATTTTTTAAGTATATATTATATTTAAAGAATTATTTATTTGAAAAAAATTATACTCTATATTCATAATCTACTTATACTTAATAAAGTTATCTTTTTTATAATTTTAAATTATGTATAAAAAATATTGCGTTATGCGTAATTTTTTAAAATATAATTTTTTCCATAAAATTAGAGTAGTATAATTCTCAATATTTTTATTATCAGAAAAATAAAAATTTTAAATAGATATATTATTAGATTTTGTTATGAATATAAGTAATAAATTTTTTAAATACACATTTTAGATGAAATATATCATTAACTTTTTTTAAGAACGTTTTCGATTTTCTGCGCAGATTTCATGCGTCTTAAAAATCTAATTACACCTTCATTATGACTTTTATGAAGGATTTAATCTTTATATACATTAACAATC
Organism: Pempheris klunzingeri; assembly: GCF_042242105.1. Classification (NCBI taxonomy): domain Eukaryota; kingdom Metazoa; phylum Chordata; class Actinopteri; order Acropomatiformes; family Pempheridae; genus Pempheris; species Pempheris klunzingeri. Next base: position 24,886 of record NW_027255243.1, read on the forward strand.
AAGTATATTAGTAGAAATATACTTAATTTTTATATTTAGAGATGATATAAGGTAAGATTTATAATCTTATTTACTTCTCGGGCATAAAATTATAAATATTTCAAAATTAACTTTAATGATATCTATTTGTCACCAATTAAAACTATGCTATGTATAACAAAATTAAAAAAATTATTTACTGATAAATTCACATAAATATTTAATGGTGAATAAAATTTTTAGGTTCTACTTATTGATCAGGATATTGAAGAAAGTGTCCTAGAAGTTAGAAGAAAACTTTTGAAACGTATTGAAATAAGCGAGTTTTCATTTGATGAAATATCCCTTTTGGATGCTTACAACTTTAATTTGGAGCAAGTTTTCTGTAACAATTGTAACTCATGCCACGATTTGGATCTTCTAAGAGATCCTATGATTGTTATTCGCCAAGATGGATCATATTTAATTCAATGTGCTAATTGCTTTAAGAACTATGATAAACATATGCTTGAAACTCTATTATTAAAAATCTTAATAGTACTATTAGCAGTATCTTATGCAAGATTTTATTTGTATCAAGTGTAAAGATGTAGTTATGTTCTTACTTATATTTTTATAATGAATAATTTAGATTAGAGATAGTGACATGAAAATTTTATGTGATTGTGATGGTGGAACTTCAATTGGAGGAAATTATTATTCTTGTACTACATTTACATTAGATTATATGAAACAATATTTGGAATCAATAAAAAAAATTTCAACGTAATTTAAAAATATGCTATTTCTAATTAAAATTTATTTTAGAATGTACAATATGGTAGTACTTAAAGAAACTATAGCATATATAAAAATACAAAATTGATTTAGAATGAATATTTAATTTCGTAAATTGTAGTATAAAATCTCATACTAAAGTTTTTTAAAAATTATCAATTTTTCTTGTATTAAATGGTCTAAATTCTAGTTATTTATTACTTTTGAATATTTTTTTAAGATTATCACATCCTACGATTTGAATGTCAGTAATATTCGTTGAGCATGCGTGATCATTTTTTAATTGATGAATTTCATAATGAAAATAGAAAAAAATTAAGTAAAATGAGTAATATTTTTAGCTTTATTAATTAATCAAAGTTTTCAAGTATAAACTTTTACACTTGATTAGAGAAAATAAATTTATTTATATTTCTAAAAATTATTGCTTGTAATTTTTGTTTTTTTTGCTGCATATTTTGAAATATGAAGTAACCTATTGAGATAAAAGTGAATATGATTGATTGTGAGAATTCAAAAAACTTGGGTTTATTGAATTGTAAATTTTACTGCTCATGCGCTAAAGTGTCTACTACGATTTACGATTGCAACGCTAGATTTTATAAGACACTAAAGTAGTATTTTTTTTAAAAATTTAATATATAAGCATCAATAATGGTGCAAAATGATACCCATTTTATCAGTTATTTTTTGAATAATTAAAAACGAAGCTATCAAGGGCAAGAACACTAGTGATGAAAAGCAATGAATCAAGAGTCAAATCGCAGTAAAAGCGCGTTATACGTGCGCACATTATTTAATCTTTTATTAATTTGATTCTATTACGTGATTATTCGAGCTACTGGAAAAAATAAATACTTTAGAGGCGAAAGTCTTATCCATTTTTAAGAAAATAGGAAATTCAATAAATAAGTTATTTCAAATTTGTTTAAAAAAAGTTGTAATAAGACGATTTCAATTTGAAGGGATTCTTCTTCGAAAATTCGCGAATGAAGGATTCTGAAATCATCCTTTTTCTGCGCCGGTGGTAAAAAAGTACCCAAAGCTGATAATGGAGAATAATTTTACTTAGTCAAAGCAAACATGTGCGGGATGGCCTAGATTTTGCCGCGATATCTTTATTTGATAGGATATATTTTTAACTATTGGTGGACCCGGGGAATCGTAGTTTATATCAATGAAAGTGTTATTGTAAGAAGAAAATGCGACAGAAGAAGGGGTGCTAGGATGATGGCTGGATAGTTGATGTGCAGGAAGTCTCAAAATTTTTTTATTGAACTTGTTGAAGGTCGGGGTGAGGTTACACTGACCAATATAATTCAACGCAGGATCAATTCAATACTCAACTCGGATGGAAGGCATATAAAAGTAATCTCAAAAGTTTGGGTTATGAGCATTATATCATTATGCATTATGAAAACTTCAATATTCACACTCTCCAAACGTGGGAAAATGTTTGGAGAGTGCTAAATTTTTTTTTGAAAACAAAAGTAACGAATACAAAGTTATATGCTAAAAATTTGAGTATATAACTGAACTTTTATTCTATTGTGGTGAAGAGGATTTATACGAAAAATTAACAAACGAAATAAAAATCCGACATCAATTAATGAATAATTACTTTTTTGTAAAATTAAAGTACACCATTTAAATTATGTGCACGAGCAAACATTTAGTGCCTGTACTAGGATTTTACCAATTTAAGGAGGAGTTGTCATAAATGTTCATTCGCAATCAATTTTTCATAATTTCTTTTGGTAGTAAATGTAATATTTAGTACACATATTTCTTTATTTCACTGTGTAAGAAACATTTGAAAATTAACATTCATAATATACTTATTAATATTCATAATATACTTATTCATAATATACTTATTAATATTCATAATATACTTTACTAGAAGTGAGACTGTCTCTTATAAAGAATTTATGCGCGCGCACCACACTAATTATTAAATGTCTTTTCTATTCAAATAATTAATTTTTTTTCTTAAATTTAATTGATTTCATAGTACGTTGAGTGTTTTTTTACTCCAATTTTATAGCATCAATTTATTTTAAATATTTGTTAAGAATTTGATAATTAAGTTAATGTCCTATTTAATTAAACTTTACGTTTCTTCTAATTTATAAATAAAACAATCTTTTACTACATGAGAATGAAAAAATTTTCCTATAATATTTCGATTGAAACTTTCACAGTTATAAATGAAATTCCATCCCTAAATCATTCAAAGGAGTTCCAACAAACGAATAGAAATTTTGAATTATTAATTAAATTTTCTTCAAAATATTTTTCAAAGATTACAAGTATTGATTTTTTTACAATATTTTTCCAACTTATCAAATTCCGTCGAAGCTAAATTTTGAGCAAAAGATGAAATGGACCATTTTTTATAAGGTGTCTTTAAGCCAACGTTGTTATATATTATAATAACAGATAGATAGCTTAGCTGGCTGACTTTGAAGTCATTGTCATCAGTATTTAATATACTTTATTCAAAAGTTAGACAAAATATGTTAATTGCATGTTTCTAAAAAAAATTATAGTTCATGTTGGTAGTGGAAGAAATGAGTGCTGATGCATTTAGAGTAAATTCCTGCCTTCGTTGAGGTGATTTACATAGAACCAACATCCAATAGATGGATAGGGAAGAGATGGTGGTAACTCCAAAACGACGAAAATCACTACAAAAACTCCCACTCACACTTTAACAGAATAATAGTGTTATGATATATGTGGGTGGATTGTGATGATTATTGCAGCTGCAGTGACTACATCGTTTAATAAAGGAAGTCGTTTAATGAAGGAAGTCTGACCAGCTAAAACTTTACAGTCCAATAAGATAAGATAATAAGATAATAAGATAATAAGATGCGTCAGGGATTTGAACTCATAATAAAAAAAATATTATACTAGGCCGACGACTTTCTGTAATCTCTATAGATTTCTCTCTAAATTAAAAAATTAAATCTTTATATTTTCCTTTTAAAACAATATATACAAACTTTTCGATGTCGACAATTAGTTCTTTAAAAATTTAATAAATTTTCTAGTCAATATGTTAATTATAATATTTAATTATGTTAGGATGTTCCAGGAAATGAATACTTTTTTAATATTGGCAAAGTTATGTTGGAATAATATTAATGAAAATTCATTAATTAATATGTTCAAATTATTCAGGTGACATATATGTTTTTCTGTTGTAAATATAATCTATTTTCATTATCATTATCATTATTATTTAAACAATAACAAAATTTTTGGACTGCTTATAATGTATGATGTTGTCTGGAAATTTTAGTTAATTTATCACAGGAATGCTCATTCTTTTTCTTGCATTTTGTATGAACCTATAAAGGTTCTTTTTCTGAACGCGATCCAACTTTCATCCCTATTATAAAGCACTATTTTCACAAAATTTTCGTCAACATAATAATCATGTTTGCCAATGGTTATAATTCTACTCGCCTCAGGTAATAATAAAAAATAAACTTTGTACTTACCTATTTTTTGCTTGCACCCGGAAAATTTTTCTTCTCTTGTAAGAAAAAATTACTAAAAAATGTTGCTTATAAAATATCCTGCTCTAATTTCGAGTATTTTTTTAAAGTATGGAGTTCCCCATTTATCTCAATCAATTGGCGGTTAAGAAAAGAATAAATCTCATTTAAGTCAAAGAAGATTATCATCAATAATATGTGATGAATTTATTTAATTTTTAGGGCGGTAATATAAAATTAATTTTAAAATCTCTGGCGCAAGCGCGTTTTCTTAAGATTTGTTGTCCATTATTAACGAAAAAATTGATTGAAGTTATTTCAAATAAATTTATTATTGCAGTTTAGCAATTAAAAAAATATTGATTACATAAAAATGTAATGAGAATATACGTTTTATAAAGATAATCATCTAGGCCTAGGTATATATATAAAAACCATGTTTAATTTATAGAAATATACCCTCAGTAATTGTCATTTTATATGCGTAAAGATATATTTTCTGCAAAGAGAGAATGGTGTGACAACAACCATAAATAAACCAAATTTATATATATTTTGCACAATGTAGTCAAATACTAGTT
>NW_027255244.1:0-10000 GCF_042242105.1 Pempheris klunzingeri
GCCAGGACGAGGACGACAGCCAGGACGAGGAGGACCGGCAGGGCAATGCTGACAGCCTGGGCGAGAACGACAGCCAGGACGAGGAGGACCGGCAGGACGAGGATGACAAGCCGGGTGATGACGACAAGCAGGGCGATGACGACAAGCAGGACGATAACGACAAGCAGGACGATAACGACAAGCAGGGCGATGACAACAAGCAGGGCGATGGCGACAAGCAGGACGAAAACGACAAGCAGGGCGATGACAACAAGCAGGACGATGACGACAAGCAGGGCGATGACGATAAGCAGGGCGATGACGACAAGCAGGACGATGACGACAAGCAGGGCGATGACGATAAGCAGGGCGATGACGATAAGCAGAGAGAGGACTATAAGCAGGGCGAGGACGATAAGCAGGGTGATGACAACAGTCAGGACAAAGCTGACAGCCAGGGCGAAGACGACAGCCAGGGTGAAGACGACAGCCAGGGTGAAGACGACAGCCAGGACAAAGATGACAGCCAGGGTGGAGATGACAGCCAGGGCGAAGATGACAGCCAGGACGAGGACGACAAGCAGGGCGAGGACGACGGGCAGGTCGAGGACAATAAGCAGACAGAGGACAATAAGCAGGGCGAGGACAACAGTCAGGGCGATGGCAACAGTCAGGACAAGGCTGACAGCCAGGGCGACGACGACAGGCAGGGCGAGGATGACAAGCAGGGTGAGGACGACAAGCAGGGTGATAGCAACAGTCAGGACAAGGCCGACAGCCACAGCAAGGACGATAAGCAGGGTGAGGACGAAAAGCAGGGCGAGGACGAAAAGCAGGGCGAGGACGAAAAGCAGGGTGATAGCAACAGTCAGGACAAGGCTGACAGCCACAGTGAGGACGACAGCCAGGAAGTGGATGACAGGTACAGCGAGGCTGACAAACATGGCGATGCTGATAGTCAGGACGAGTCCGACAGCCAGGACGAGAACGACAGCTGGGATGAAGATGACAAGAATGGCGAGGACGACAGCTTTGCTTCAAAAGAGAGGCATGGGGCAGGGAGTGATGAGACATCAGAGGAGAGGGAGGAGGAAGACGAAGCGAGTGACAGAGCTCTGTCAGAGGAGTCAGAGGAACCATTAGATGGCGACGATGACAAAGATGGTAAAATAGCAAATGGCGGAGACGGTGAAATTGAGCCTGACAGTCAGAACCACGATGACTCTGCAAAGGCAGACAAGTCTGAGGAGTCTACCGACGCCACCGAAGGTAAACGGGGCTCATGTGGTCTATAAAGGAAGAATCTCTGTATGAATGTCTGTACTTTATTCCTTGAGAACTGTTCATCCGATCGACTTCACACTTGGTGAGCGTATTGCTGAGGACCCAACAGAGTGCAGCGTCTAGTGTGAAGTCGATCAGATGAATGGGAGCCAAGCAGTCAGCCTGTGCTGAGTGGCCACCCCCAAATGGGGACTGCAGTAGTTTTCAGAGCAAAACTGAATGCAGAAAACTAAAGACAAAAAGGTCATTATGGGTCCAAATAGACTGAATCTCCCAGAACCAGCATGACATCACCGGGGCCGTGGCTTCTATGTCTTTACGTTAATTAGCTTTCATCTTGTCTCTTGTTGCAGTGGCACCATCTGAGAAACCAGACAAATCAGACGACTCCACTGCCGCCCCCACACAGGGTAATGGTCACTGTGACATCACACTGCCACACAACTAATCACAGTTCAGATTCACTCATAGTTGTTTAAGTCTGCCATCTTGCAGCTTGAAGATTCCGTAGTTGATTTATTATTTGATGTACCTGAATAACAGACATTTTCTTCTTTCAGTCACGAATTAGATGCTCGGCCTCTGAACCGTGGAGGCTCCACAACTGCAGGTATTATCACACACTGTGTCACACCTGGAAACTGAAACCACACCCCACTCAGGTCCCAGTCACAAGAAAACTGGAAGTGTTCTCTAAGTCAGCATTAAGTGCTGTGTTGTAATTCACTTATTTATTATTTCACTTATGTACATATCTGTCTTCTCCCCTTCAGAGCCAACCCCACGGTGGAATACAGTTGCCATGACAACAACAACAACAAACTGCAACTGCAACTGCAACTGCAACTAAACTTTGACTTTCAGCTTCCTGCTTGTTTTTGGTCTTGGCTTGTTTTTTCCCTGATTGGTTGTCTCCATTTTCTTTGAACTCCTGCTTTATTTTTCCACTAATCGAATTTGTGCATCCTGTGTTTGACCTTTAACCTATCTCACCTCTCTCACCTGTCTGTCTGCCTTCAGCCCGATGCAGAGACAATAAACCAGCTGCTGATCTGAGATCTGCTCTGTGTGTCCATACAGTCATTGTTTACTATACAAACACTAATGAAGGAGGACGAGAGAGTCCAGCCATTGTCTGTCCACAGAAGAACTGCTAATAAAGTTTGAACTGTCAGAAACATCTCTCAGCGCTCTCTGAGTCTCTGAGTGTTCATTTGAATCTTTGTCGAAAAGCTGATTATTGATCTGTAATATGAATGTCTGTCATCATTTTACACAGCCGATGCAAAAACAAGATGTTTTAGGTCAAACTGCGGAGAGAGAGGAAGGTTGGTTCTTCTTCTGCAGGGTGAGGGTCACATGACAGACGGAAACTGCTGAAGGCATTAGTAAGATAGGTTTACCGTCGCTCTGCGAGCTTCTCTTCCATCACTTAACATCTGGGTTAGGTCACATGCATAATGTAACGTACTTCTTAAAATCAGTTAGTTGAAATAACTCACATTGAGCTTTTGTTTCACACAGGACAAGAACAGCAGCCTCATGAGTGAAATTCACCCGATCTCTCTGCAATACTTTAAGGCTCTTTATACGACATCAACTGACCTCCTCCTTTGCTGTCATCATGACTATGGCCACAAGAGGTCGCCTTTGTAAACATTCGTTGCTTTAACCCACTTGAGAAAATGATCACTGTTGAGTTCAGTAGGACGACAGGCTAGAATCAAACAAGGATCCAGAGGAACAAAAAGTCACCCAAAAATTTCACCTTTCAAAAACAAGAAAACTCAAAGTGCTTTACATAAAACATTAAAATCATTGTGGACAGAAACACAAAGCAACATAAAATTAACAGTTGCTTGGGGCAGCAACTGGCTCTCAAGGTTCTACAACTGGACTGAGCCTCCTGTCCAGCACCCTGAAGCATCTTTCTTGGGGAGGCTGAGCGGTGTGATTCTCCAATAGTTGGAGCACACCCTGCAGTCCACATTTTAGAAAATATTAACCACCATCCGCAGGTACTGTCCTTGACCTCCACGTGATGCTGAAAAGACATGTCAGCCAAAACAGCAGTGCAATGTCCAGAGCCTTCAGCGTCTCAAGGTGAATCTCATCCTAACCTGGTGCCTTGATACTGAGGGGCTTCTTTAGCAGCTCTCATAGCAAACTAGCAAAACACCACTCTGGCCATTCTTCCCAGTTACCCCTCCAGGTTTCTCCATCGTTGCCCATGTGAGTGTTTAAGTGTTTAAGCATTGAACTCCTTTCAGAATGACATCCAGAGCTGAAACTGCTGTTTGGGGAATAAACGCGTCCAGTCAAAGCCTCCCTTCAGTGACTTGTAGTCACAGAGAGCGACTGTCTCGTTCACAAACATCTGACATCCAGCTGACATCTCTCATACCCTGCATCTTCAGAAAGAGAGAGAGTCCAGGAGGCAAGGATAGACTCCCCTTTAACAGGAAGAAACCAGGCTCAGAATACAGGAGAGCTGAACCACTTCTAGTTGGTAAGGCTCAACTTTCCACACCAGCTCTGGTTCCTTCCCCACCTGAGAAACAAACAAAGTACCCGAGCCCAATGACAATCCCTCCAAGTGGTGGGCTCATAGAGTGGGGGCTCCACGTTGTTCCCTCCTGTGGGTCCTGTGGATCCAGGCCTGGCCACCAGCTCCCCTCCCAGGTCTGGCTGTAGAATGGGTTTCGATAAGATAACGATAAGGTGGTAGTGCTGTATGGGAGGTGGTTCAGGATGCCTCCAGGGAGCCCCCCCTCGGAGGTCTTCTGGGCACATCCAGCCAGGAGCTGATCCCGACAGAACCAGAACTTCCTGGAGGGATCATGTGTCTCCTCTGGCTTTGGGATCCCCCCTGTAGTGTCGTGCTTAGCCTGCTGCCACCATGACGTGGAAGAAACTGGATGGACGGTGTTCTTCCACAGCCGCAGGATCCTGTAAACAATCGGATCATCACATCCCAATGTCTTCTTTCATTAGCTGGTTCTTTACGATCTGATTTGGTTTCAGTTTGGAGCTGCTCTTTAAGGAAAGCATCGTTATGAATTAGTGCTGATTGATTGATTGATTTTTATATTTTTGATTTCCGATGATCAATACGTGTTCTCTGCAGTGTTTATGACAGCTCCCAGTAAATCTAGTGTGAAGGACTCGCTGGTCTGTCACCGACAACAGAGGGAGGAAAATGAGATGAAGAGGAAAGAGTTGAGTGCTGCTACGGCAAGATGACGTAGCGTAGCGATCATCTGACCCCCGAAGTCTTCACATGATCAATTACAACCAAATAAACACATGTAAACAAAATAACGATAGCGACATCAATAAATCAGCTCTGTTTTGACCACAGCTGGTTTTTGATTGTAAGCAGCAGTTTTCATCAAGCAAAGATCTGGTCTGACCAGATTCCTCAACTTTCTTGTTTTCCGATCAGGTGCCTCGGCCCACATTCTTCTGCTTCAATAGAGCGTTTGTCAGGCTGCGTTCACAGCCTGCAACACATTTCGCAACGATCCAGAGAGCTTAATGAGACCTTGTGCTGGCAGTGAAGCAGTGAAGCCAGGTGTTGGTGTCTCAGAGACCCCACTGGAGCATCAGGACGCTGGGCAGCTTCACTTCTTCAGGCTCTCTCATACTTTCTATCAAAGGGGGCGTTTGACATAATTTCATTCTTCTTCTGCTCCTCCAGTCGGGGGGGGGGGTTGTTAATGGAGAGCTGGAGGATCTAAAAGCTGTTGGTGTAAATGAGAGGAGAGAGATCTGACTCCCGTTACAAAGGAGGGGTGATGACTCCCCAGGAGGAGGACAGGCTGGGAGGGGCAGGAGGAGGACAGGATGGGAGGGGCAGTAGGAGGACAGGCTGGGGGGGGCAGGAGGAGGACAGGATGGGAGGGGCAGGAGGAGGACAGGATGGGAGGGGCAGTAGGAGGACAGGCTGGGGGGGCAGGAGGAGGACAGGCTGGGGGGGGCAGGAGGAGGACAGGATGGGAGGGGCAGTAGGAGGACAGGCTGGGGGGGCAGTAGGAGGACAGGCTGGGGGGGCAGGAGGAGGACAGGCTGGGGGGGGCAGGAGGAGGACAGGATGGGAGGGGCAGTAGGAGGACAGGACGGTGGAGGCAGGAGGAGGACAGGATGGGAGGGGCAGGAGGAGGACAGGCTGGGGGGGCAGGAGGAGCACAGGCTGGGGGGGCAGGAGGAGGACAGGCTGGGGGGACGGGGGGAAGGGGGGTCAGGTTACCTGGAGCCGCTGGGCGCTGGTGTGGAAGACTGAGTCCTGAGACGGAGCAGGTAAAGTTTCTCTGAGATGATGAATGAAAACTGACCCACAGGTTCACACAGGTTAACTGACACACACACACACACACACACAGTAATCACACACACACAGTAATCACACACACACACACACAGTAATCACACACACACACAGTAATCACACACACACACACACACACAGTAATCACACACACACACACACACACAGTAATCACACACACACACACACAGTAATCACACACACACACACAGTAATCACACACACACAGTAATCACACACACACACACACAGTAATCACACACACACACAGTAATCACACACACACACACACACACAGTAATCACACACACACACACAGTAATCACACACACACACACACAGTAATCACACACACACACACACACAGTAATCACACACACACACACACACAGTAATCACACACACACACACACATTAATCACACACACACACACACACACAGTAATCACACACACACACACACACACAGTAATCACACACACACACACACACAGTAATCACACACACACACAGTAATCACACACACACACACACACAGTAATCACACACACAGTGATCACACACACACACACACACAGTAATCACACACACAGTAATCACACACACAGTAATCACACACACAGTAATCACACACACACACACACACAGTAATCACACACACACTCACACACACACAGTAATCACACACACACACACACACACACACACACAGTAATCACACACACACACTCACACACACACAGTAATCACACACACACACACACATCCACACAGTAATCACACACACACTCACACACACACACACACACACACACACACAGTAATCACACACACACTCACACACTCACACACACACACACACACAGTAATCACACACACACTCACACACACACAGTAATCACACACACACAGTGATCACACACACACAGTAATCACACACACACAGTAATCACACACACACACACACAGTAATCACACACACACACACACACAGTGATCACACACACACACAGTAATCACACACACACACACAAACACAGTGATCACACACACACACAGTAATCACACACACACACAGTAATCACACACACACACACAGTAATCACACACACACACACACACACACACACAGTAATCACACACAGTAATCACACACACACACACACACACAGTAATCACACACACACACTCACACACACACAGTAATCACACACACACACACATCCACACAGTAATCACACACACACACTCACACACACACAGTAATCACACACACACACACAAACACACACACACAGTGATCACACACACACACAAACACACACACACACACAGTAATCATACACACACATACACACACACAGTAATCACACACACACACACACACACACAAACACACACACACACACACACAAACACACACACACACACACACAAACACACACACACAGTGTTTGTTTCAATTCCTGATTGGTTAATGGGGGTCGAGGCCAACAGCATCAGTGTGTGTGTGTGTGTGTGTGTGTGTGTGTGTGTGTGTGTGTGTGTGTGTGTGTGTGTGTGTGTGAGTGTGTGTGTGTGATTACTGTGTGGATGTGTGTGTGTGTGTGTGTGTGTGTGTGTGTGTGTGTGTGAGACTTTGAGAGACTTTCTTTATTTGATCCCCTATAGGGGGAAATTTTCTTGTTACAGCAGCAACAATATAAACAGGGAGAGTGAAAAAACAGAGCAATAGAAAAGACAAGTGTGTCTGATCTCAAATAAAACTTTGTTCATGTGAGTTTCACACGGAAGCAGCTGATAGGTTGATATCTGTGAGAAGAGATTTACCTTTACCTGAGACACACACACACCTGACAGGGACACCTGTGTGTGGCTGTCTATGTGTGTGTGTCTGTGTGTGTGTGTGTCTGTGTGTGTGTGTGTGTGTGTGTCTGTGTGTGTGAGTTTGTGTGTGTGTGTCTGTCTATGTGTGTGTGTCTGTGTGTGTGTGTGTCTATGTGTGTGTGTGTCTGTGTGTGTGTGTCTGTCTATGTGTGTGTGTCTGTGTGTGTGTGTCTGTCTATGTGTGTGAGTTTGTGTGTGTGTGTCTGTCTATGTGTGTGTGTGTCTATGTGTGTGTGTGTCTGTGTGTGTGTCTGTCTATGTGTGTGAGTTTGTGTGTGTGTGTGTCTGTCTATGTGTGTGTGTTTGTGTGTGTGAGTTTGTGTGTGTTTGTCTGTGTGAGTGTGTGTGTCTGTGTGTGTGTGTGTGTGAGTGTGTGTGTGTCTGTGTGTGTGAGAGTCTGTGTGTGTGTGTGTCTCTGAGTGTGTGTGTGTGTGTGTGTGTGTGTGTGTGTATGTGTGTGTGTGTGTGTGTGTGTGTGTGTGTGTGTGTGTGTGTGTGTGTGTACAGTAAATCGGTGAGCCTGGTTGTTGGTGGTGTGTGTCTTTGATGTGGGGGGGTTTCCTCAGCTGTCCCACAGCTCTTGGTTACAGTCGGGCATCAGGATCAAAGGTCCAGGTGAGCTGCAGTCATTCAGAACCGAGCTGGACCGGACTATACCTTAAAGTGCTCTTAATTCCTCTTCTGGACCGGCTCCCGGAGTGCAGCCCGGCTCCAGCTGGGTTCTGGTTTCAGGACGTCCCGCTGCATGATGGATGCAGACTCATGTTCTGCCCTGATTCCCACAGACAGCAGGAAACTCACTTCAAAATAAAAGCGCAGAAGGTCAGCGGGTTTTCCAGTTGAAAGGACGCCTCGGTTTTCGTCTTGCAGTCTGATCCGCAGTCTGATGAACACGACCCGACGCGGGACGACTGGAACCGCTCCGGCTCTGTGTGCGTGGTGATCTGTCCGCTGTTAAAGCCACCGGACAGACGGACACAGTCACCAGGAGCTACATGAGACAGGTCTGCTGCTGTGACGTACGCCGACGTATGTCAGCACACGCGATCCCGTGATGACGACTCATCATTGGCCACAGTGTCGCCGGTACCGACGGCAGGACACAGACGCAGACCGAAGGCTCAGCTTCAGCTTCCTGACATATAAACCCAACATGTCGCTCATCATTCACACCCCAGAGAAACAGATATTACTCATCAGAGACACTAGCAGTTCATATTTGCTTGTATAAAATCTGTCTGCAGGGTGCAGCTACCAGCAAACACTACTTTTATTATTCATTTCATTTGACTCTTAACGTTAGCTTAGCGCTGAAGCGTCCAGGTCCCGTATCAGGGCCACCTGTCGCTCTGTGGAGGCCGCCTGTCGCTCTGTGGAGGCCACCTGTCGCTCTGTGGAGGCCACCTGTCGCTCTGTGGAGGCCGCCTGTCGCTCTGTGGAGGCCTCAGTCGCCGGTTTCTGTCTCATAGAAACCCTGACGGAGGTTTGGATGGTTCAGACTCACTGACTGCAGGGGTCAGGGTCACGTCCTGAGTCCAGAGCAGTTTTATGGAGGAAGAGGAAGAGGAGGAGGAGGAGGAGGAGGAGGAGGAGGGAAGGTTATGGATGTAGTTCAGAGGAATGTTGGCAACTTTTCCTCTGTAGCTCTGTATCACTTTAATAAAGCTTCCTTTCTATACGTCCACTAAGCCTGAACACACACACACCAACACACAGACACAGTTGTGAAGGATCACTGAAGTGAAACCGAAGCAAAAAGCTCGAAACAAACCGCTCTTTTTCTCCTTTTCTTCCTCATGAAACTGAATCAGTTTCAGTCTCATCTGGTCTCACAGTTCAGACGCTTTCACCAAAACCACAGTCTGATCTCATGAAAACAGTTTGTGGCAAGAAAAACTCGTTTATTATGACTGGGGGGGTTAACGAGGTATGTTGAGTTTTCGGAGTCTAGGTCACCATGGTAACCAACGCTGCTGGTTCTGTTCGGAGTTTCGGTTTAAATCGGCGGTACAAATCGCTGGGCTTTCACTGACCGTTTCCTTTGGAAATGCCGTCATCTTTCTTGGAGAATCGCGTGGACCTCGGTGCCAGGAGAGAGTGTTTGGATCTCCTGACAGATTCTCAGCTGAGGGAACACGTTACGTTGTGTCCTAACAATCGACCATCCAATGGTCACTTACCTGTGTCCTTAGGATCTGTCATTTCCTCTCTTCCCATTCATTGTGTATTTACGTGGACGCCATGCATCTTGGTAGCGCCATGGTGTGTTTTGAGATACTGGGAGTGATGTTGTCCACTCTTCATTTGCATAAAGTTGAGGTCCAGGCTACTTAATGCATATCAGGTGCATCTGGTTCGATTCGCTGCCTTTGGAAAGTCCTGAAAAACTTACAAGCTAACCGTGGATGAAAAAGGAAGACAGATACAGAGACTGCTAAGGTGATTTCTCACTTTCAGAAAGTTTTGTAATTAAAGTGAGAGTTCCCTAATGACCCCCCTTCTTGTCTGGTTTGAAATCCAGGA
>NW_027255244.1:15000-29707 GCF_042242105.1 Pempheris klunzingeri
CTGCAAACTCTGCTGCTACTGCAAACTATACTGCAACTACTGCAAACTCTACTGCTACTGCAAACTATACTGCTACTACTGCAAACTATACTACTACTGCAAACTATAGTGCTACTACTGCAAACTGTACTGCAACTACTGCAAACTATACAGCTACTGCAAATTATACTGCTACTACTGCAAACTATACCAGTACTGCAAAATATACTGCTACTACTGCAAACTCTGCTGCTACTGCAAACTATACTGCTACTACTGCAAACTATACTACTACTGCAAACTATACTACTACTGCAAAGTATACTGCTACTACTGCAAAGTATACTGCTACTGCAAACTATACTACTACTGCAAACTATACTGCTACTACTGCAAACTATACTGCTACTACTGATATTATAGTACTTGTACTGCTGTCAGTACTGCTGCTGCCATGAGCGCATGCTGTGTTTTAGTGTTTATTGATTTACTGTCTCCATGGAAACAAACCATCAATGTGTAATAATACAACAGTACTGTAATGTAGTACTGTAGTGTAGTATTACTGCAGTAGTAGTAATACTACGGCATACTGTTGTATTAATGGCATTGATCATTATTGATGGTATTGATCAGTATTAATGGCATTGATCAGTTTTATTGTTATTGATCAGTATTGATGTTATTGATTAGTATTAATGGTATTGACCAGTTTTATTGTTATTGATCAGTATTGATGTTATTGATTAGTATTAATGGTATTGACCAGTTTTATTGTTATTGAACAGTATTGATGGTATTGATTAGTATTGATGGTATTGGTCACTATTGATGGTATTGGTCAACGTTGAGTGATTGATTATTACTGACTATCATGTAGCTGTATTGATTAGTATTTGCTAATACTGAAGTGTATTGACCTGTACTGGCTGATACTGAAGTGTATTGATCAGTATTGGTGTATTGGTTACTGATGGCTGGCAAACCAATGATTACTGATGAGGATTCTTTGGTATTGATCAATTTTAAAAACTGTTACTGATTGTTAGTATAACTGGTATATAAGGGGCTGATCACCTATGATTGGTACTCACTATTGTATTCATCTGTATTGATCACTATTGATTTGCATTAGTCAGTACTGATCAGTATTGATCCCTGCAGTAACCCGGTGTTCTCTGTCCTGACAGAAACCTGTTGATAGTGTCGATGGTCGTCTTTCTGGCAACGACAGTTTCTACGGCTCCTGTGGAGGGTAAAAATACTAACTGGCCTCTGATCTGATTTCATCTGATCTGACTTGATCTGATGGTATTGATCTGATCTGATCGTATTGATCAGATCTGATCTTATTGATCTGATCTGATCTGATTGATCTGATTTAATCTGATTGATCTGATTTGTGGAGATACGAGTTTTGCTGTGTTTCCAGAGAAGGAGCAGGAGGAGGTGGAGGTGGAGGCCACGGAGGACGTGGAGGGGGAGCTGTCTGAGGAGGAGGAGGGTAGGCATGCGTGTGTGAGGGAAACCTGCTTTTATTTTGAAAAGACAGCTTCCTGTCAGCTCATATAAACTGATTCCATGACCTATAAAATAAAACTGATTCTATGAAAACATGATTTAAATCAGATCAAACTGATTGATTGATCGATTGATTGATTGATTGATTGACTGATTGGGAGTCTGTCCTCTTGCATCAGTTATTTGTGGAGCTGCTGTGATTTGCTGATTAATTGATTAGTCATTGATTAGTCGATCGATTCTTTAATTTAGGGAATAATTTACCGATGAGGGAAGCCGTAGTCAGCTGACAGTCGTTAACCATGTGGTCATTCGTGTAACCATGACGACAAACAGAATCAAACCCACTGACAAAACGTGTTCACTCGCTCCATGGCGCAGATGTGTTTTTATTCCTGACAGCGTGTCCATCTTCATCTAGCCAACACGCTAAGAACATGGAGACCACGCCTACATTTATACATCACACCGACGGGCTGACGAGCGCCATGATTCAAGCCAACTTTATTCATAAAGCACGATGACAAACAGGCCAACCCTGAACATGAGCAGGGACCAGATCAGAGGTAGAGAGGAAAACAGGGAGGAAAACAGGGAGGAAGGTGTGTTCCAGTGTGTGTGTGTGTGTGTGTGTGTGTGTGTGTGTGTTCCAGTGTGTGTGTGTGTGTGTGTGTGTGTGTGTGTGTGTGTGTGTTCCAGTGTGTGTGTGTGTGTGTGTGTGTGTTCCAGTGTGTGTGTGTGTTCCAGTGTGTGTGTGTGTGTGTGTGTGTGTGTGTTCCAGTGTGTGTGTGTGTGTGTGTGTGTGTGTGTGTGTGTGTGTGTGTTCCAGTGTGTGTGTGTGTGTGTGTGTGTGTGTGTGTGTGTGTTCCAGTGTGTGTGTGTGTGTGTGTGTGTGTGTGTGTGTGTTCCAGTGTGTGTGTGTGTGTGTTCCAGTGTGTGTGTGTGTGTGTGTGTGTGTGTGTTCCAGTGTGTGTGTGTGTGTGTGTGTGTGTGTGTGTGTGTGTGTGTGTTCCAGTGTGTGTTCCAGTGTGTGTGTGTGTGTGTGTGTGTGTGTGTGTGTGTGTGTGTTCCAGTGTGTGTGTGTGTGTGTGTATCCCTGTCATGGGTTAGCTTGTCTGGCTCCCCTGAGGATCATCTCAGCCTCTTTTTGGGCTTCATGTTAACAAGCTATAATCAGTTCAGAGTTCAGAGAAGAATCGACGATTACAAACTGATCAATAATCAGCTGCTCAGAGAAAAAAGGGCAACATTAAAGAGGAAAAACCAAGAGAGAGAGACAGGCAGAGAGAGAGAGAGAGAGAGAGAGTGAGACAGACACATAGAGAGAGAGAGAGGCAGACAGAGAGAGAGAGAGAGTGAGACAGACAGACAGATAGAAGCCAGGCGACAGACAGACAGGCAGGCAGACAGACAGGTATCTAATCTAACAGTGTTGTTAAAAGCGTCATTAATTAGAGGAATAAATGTTGGATGTGCTTCCTTTCCAGATGATGATGACTCCCAGAGTCAGGATAAGGTTGATGAGGGTGAGAGGCTTTAACTTCCACCATAAACCTGCATAAACACAGAGCAGTTTTAAAGCAGCTGTGACGTCCTGTTAGTCACAGAGCAGCTTCACTGAGCCGCCCCCACTTCACTGGAGCTCTTTGATTTATGACGTAATCAGAAAACTTTCTTTGGGCCTTTGTACTCTTCAGTGAATCTTTAGTCAGATTTCAGTCACACTGATCCTCCATCAGTCTGTTTTTAATAAACTCTGTTAGTCAAGTTTCCTTCAGCTGATGAACAGAACTTTTATTCATCCTGAACATCTGATACCCCTCCGACCCCCCACAGTTATTGGCGTGCAGCATTCCACCCCCGCATTGGCGGCAGTGGCGGCGGCGGCGGCCGGAGGTTCAGGTGAGTCGACCCTGATCAGGTTTTTCCCTCCTGAACAGTTTGTTTGTTCGTGTTTGGTCTCAGGTTTAATCCAGATTAACGGGTTGGTGTTCAGACTGGGATTAACCACATCCAGTCTGACCCAGTCCGCCCGGCAACGCATGATGCCACAGCCAGGTTCAGGTTACTGCAGCCGGCCGGCTCAGAGCCACAGCGCCACCTGCTGGAGCTGAACTGCAGGACAGATGGTGAACAGAGACCAGCTGATCACTGATCACTGATCAATGATCACTGATCACTGATCAGGTTAAACCACAGCTACCTGCTGGACTGGAGCTGCTTCTTCTGTCCGTGACACGATGTTTCAGCAGGAATGTTCCTCCTCTCAGATGTGTTTTCTCTGCAGGTGTTGCAGCAGGTGTTTCGTCCAACATTCAGGATCTGAGCGGTGAGTTGACGTCATGGTGGTCACATGTTCACGTCAACACGTCCTCAGACCAAAACGACGTCATGGTGGTCACATGTTCACGTCAACACGTCCTCAGACCAAAACGACGTCATGGTGGTCACATGTTCACGTCAACACGTCCTCAGACCAAAACGACGTCATGGTGGTCACATGTTCACGTCAACACGTCCTCAGACCAAAACGACGTCATGGTGGTCACATGTTCACATCAACACATCCATAACAGACAGAACGACAGATCAGGTTGATTTCCAACGTTCCTGAGTGTCCTCAGCAGCCACAGCAGGCGAATCAGTCAGATTATGTTGGTGATGTAAGTTAACGCTGTGAAACAGCCACAGTTTGGTTATGTTTAGGAAAAGGTGACGGTTTGGGCTAAAGCGTGTTTGTTACTGAACAGGACGAAATGATGGAAGACGTACGTTACGTTATGAAACCAGACGCCACATGTGTGGTTTTCTGTGAAACACCAGTGGCGGCCTTCTGGGCTTGACGTGTCCATCCACCACGACCTCGTCCCTACGATTTTATAGCTGATTATACTGCATCACATGACCTCCTCCTTTGCTCCTGTCGTCATAGCTACGACCAGTAGAGGTCGCCTACGAAAACACAGATCGTTTTAACCCCTGCTGTGACCACTGTGGTCGTTTTCAGTATGAGGCCGGGCTGGGATGTTACATCTATGAAACATAAACCTGTAAATGAATCATCTCATGGTGTTGGTACTGCAGGACAAAACAAAGAAGAAGAAACAAATAAAATCACTTTGTTGCTTCTGCCCCTTTGCATGTTTGCTGAGGACATTTTGTTTCTCAGCATGTTAACACACATTTATTTAAATAGATCTGGATGAAGGTTTTTATTGGTTTCAGCTTCCAGCAGTCAGTCGGCCGGAGGAGGAACACCTGATGGAACAGCAGGAAGTTCTGCAGGTAAACATGAAGAAGAAGAAGAGGTCATTTTGTTTTCAGTGATGAACTGTGACATCACTGATGAATTATTAATTGACAGTATTGCGTATTAGTACTGTGTTGTCATAATGTTGATATGAGACGTTGCCTTTTAAGTTGAACACATTTAAATTGAGGTATATTTACTCAGATGCTTTACTTTAGAGTAAATAGAAAAGGAATATCTTATCTTACTTTATTTGCATATTAGGATAATTTATACTTCTACTACACGACAATCAGACGACTACAAGGACAGAGAATAACTAACATTTTATACATCATGAAAAATTATCCGATCTTATAACGCTGACGGGGGCGTCCACAGTCTGTATAAAGAAGTGTCCTCTGATTGGTCGGTATCAGTCTATAAAGAAGCGTCCTCTGATTGGTCGGTATCAGTCTGTATAAAGAAGCGTCCTCTGATTGGTCGGTATCAGTCTGTAAAGAAGCGTCCTCTGATTGGTCGGTATCAGTCTGTGTAAAGAAGCGTCCTCTGATTGGTCAGTATCAGTCTGTAAAGAAGCGTCCTCTGATTGGTCGGTATCAGTCTGTAAAGAAGCGTCCTCTGATTGGTCGGTATCAGTCTGTAAAGAAGCGTCCTCTGATTGGTCGGTATCAGTCTGTGTAAAGAAGCGTCCTCTGATTGGTCAGTATCAGTCTGTAAAGAAGCGTCCTCTGATTGGTCGGTATCAGTCTGTGTAAAGAAGTGTCCTCTGATTGGTCGGTATCAGTCTGTGTAAAGAAGCGTCCTCTGATTGGTCGGTATCAGTCTGTATAAAGAAGCGTCCTCTGATTGGTCGGTATCAGTCTGTATAAAGAAGCGTCCTCTGATTGGTCGGTATCAGTCTGTATAAAGAAGCGTCCTCTGATTGGTCGGTATCAGTCTGTATAAAGAAGCGTCCTCTGATTGGTCGGTATCAGTCTGTATAAAGAAGCGTCCTCTGATTGGTTGGTATCAGTCTATAAAGAAGCGTCCTCTGATTGGTCGGTATCAGTCTGTATAAAGAAGCGTCCTCTGATTGGTCGGTATCAATCTATAAAGAAGCGTCCTCTGATTGGTCGGTATCAGTCTGTATAAAGAAGCGTCCTCTGATTGGTCGGTATCAGTCTGTATAAAGAAGCGTCCTCTGATTGGTCGGTATCAGTCTGTATAAAGAAGCGTCCTCTGATTGGTCGGTATCAGTCTGTATAAAGAAGCGTCCTCTGATTGGTCGGTATCAGTCTGTATAAAGAAGCGTCCTCTGATTGGTCGGTATCAGTCTGTATAAAGAAGCGTCCTCTGATTGGTCGGTATCAGTCTATAAAGAAGCGTCCTCTGATTGGTCGGTATCAATCTATAAAGAAGCGTCCTCTGATTGGTCGGTATCAGTCTATAAAGAAGCGTCCTCTGATTGGTCGGTATCAGTCTATAAAGAGTGTCGGTGTCCTCTGGGTCTGAACAGTGAAGCCGATGCTGAAGAGCCTTAAAGCTGCTTCCTCTCTAGTGTCCAGCAGGGGGCGACTCCACTGGCTCCAAACAGGAGTCTGATTGGATGGAAGTCAATGAGGAAATGAGCCAACTTCTCTCCTGATTTATCAGCTCAGTGAATATTTTCCTGATGAGTTTCTGCTCTCAGTCTCTAGTTTACAGTCTTCTTCAGCACAGCAGGATGTTCATTAACTCAGTTATGGTCCATTTAGAGGAAGATACACCAGGATGTGGGGGGGCTTTAGGGCGGGGCTACCTGCTCACTGACAATCAGAGGAGGGCCCTGTCTAAAACTGACCAATCAGAGGAGGGCCCTGTCTGAACCTGACCAATCAGAGGAGGGCCCTGACTGAACCTGACCAATCAGAGGAGGGTCCTGACTGAACCTGACCAATCAGAGGAGGGTCCTGACTGAACCTGACCAATCAGAGGAGGGTCCTGACTGAACCTGACCAATCAGAGGAGGGTCCTGACTGAACCTGACCAATCAGAGGAGGGTACTGACTGAACCTGACCAATCAGAGGAGGGTCCTGACTGAACCTGGCCAATCAGAGGAGGGCTTTGTGGAATTAATGACTGGCTCCCTGGCTCCCATGAAACCATAGTTGAGACTTTACTTTTGATCATTTTGACGCTGATACTTGCAGGACTTTTTGCTGTAATGGAGTATTTGCTGTTGGTACCATGGTTTCTGTCTGAGTGCTGAGTCAATGTTTGTCTCTGGATCAGGTCACACAGGTGATTCTTCCTCTGTGGACTCATCAGGTAACTTTTATTCTCTGCTTCATGACTCTTCATCAGACATCATCTTCATCAGGTCACGTGACTGAACGATTTCTCACGTTGTTTTATTCAAATGTTGAAACTGATCCCTTTAAAACTCTTTAAAAGCAGCTGGAGGTCCAAGCAGCTCAGCAGCTTCACAACCAACAGGTAATCACCTATCAATCAATATGTTTTAATTAATTAAGAATTACAGCCAATGGGTAATAACCTATTGATCATTGTTTTCTAGTAGATCAATGGTTGTTAATAATACCGAGGTTTTTACTGAAACTGTTCTGCTACTTGTTCTATGTGTTCTATTAGCACATCCTCACACATGACCTGTTAGTACCCGTTCACACCTGAACAATGACTCAGTCTCAGTTTATGTGTATATTACACTGTGTTACATTGAAGTGAAGGAACGTGTTCCTCCTTTGTTCTCCTCTCAGGTTCTTCAGGTTCTCCAGCAGCAGTAGAACTCTCTGCAGCTCAGACTCAACCTGAAGGTAAACAACTAAGAATATAATATAATATAATATAATATAATATAATATAATATGATATAATATAATATAATATAATATAATATAATATAATATAATATAATATAATATAATATAGGGCAGCACTGTTGCCTCACAGCAAGAAGGTTCCAGGTTCAAATCCAGGTTTGAATCTGGGGTCTTTTTGTGTGGACTTTCCATGTTCTCCCCGTGCTTGCATGGGTTCTCTCCAGGTTCTCCAGCTTCCTCCCACAGTCAAAGACATGCAGGTTATTTGGTGACTCTAAATTGCCCGTAGGTGTGAGCGGTTGTCTGGCTCTGTATGTCGGCCCTGTGGTTGGCTGGCGGTGCACCCTGGACTGGGTAAACAAGAACGTTTCAATTAGCTCAACACAATTAATGTCATAGATCAGGGTTATTCAACTAAAATTCAAAAAGGTCCAGTCAGAGAAATGTATTAAAGCAAAGGTCCGGAACATCATAATGTCTAACTTAGTTAGTGTGATATATGTTGATGTAGCCTAGTGGTTGTATCAACATCTGCATGTAATCAATAACAACAATATTTATTGTCACTTAACAAACAGATACATAATACTGTAGATAGGTAGAACGTTCTTGTCTCATTAAGTAAAAGAAGGGCTGCATTTAGAAATAAGAGAAAATAAATATAATAGTTTTTGAATAACTGCGTCTTAAGATAACCAGACCACGGTCTGCCAGTTAGTGACGTATGTTATAGATGGTTTCTCCACATTTAGCACAAAATATCACTTTTAATGACGACTGCAGTCTCAAAATTATTCAACCCCTTCTTGACAAGCACCATTCATCCATCCATCCATTATCTTCCGCATATCCGAGGTCGGGTCGCGGTGGCAACAGGTCAAGCAGGGCACTCCAGACGCTCTTCTCCTGAGCAACACTTTCCAGCTCCCCCTGGGGGATCCCAAAGTGTTCCCAGGCCAGCCGAGAGATGTAATCCCTCCAGCAAGTTATGGGTCTGCCCCGGGGTCTCCTCCCGGAGGTACATGCCCGGAAAACTTCTAAGGGGAGGCGCCCAGGAGGCATCCTGACCAGATGCCTGAACCACCTCAACTGGCTCCTTTCGATGTGAAGGAGCAGCGGCTCTAGTCCGAGCCCCCTCGGGATGTCCGAGCTCCTCACCCCATCTCTCAGGCTGAGCCCAGAAACCCTACGGAGGAAACTCATTTCAGCCGCTTGTATCCGTGATCTCGTTCTTTCAGACACGACCCAGAGCTCATGACCATAGGTGAGGGTTGGACTGTAGATCGACTGGTAAATCAAGAGCTTCGCCTTCCAGCTCAGCTCCCTCTTCACCACAACAGACCGGTACAGCCATCGTATTACTGCTGACGCCGCACCAATCCGTCTGTCCATCTCGCGCTCCATTTTACCCTCACTGTGAACAAGACCCAGAGATATTTTAGCTCCCCCACTTGGGGCAGCGACTCACTCCCAACCCAGAGGGGGCAATCCACCTTTTTCCAGCAGAGAACCATGGCCTCAGACTTAGAGGTGCTGACCCTCATCCCATCCGCTTCACACTCAGCTGCAAACCGCCCCAGCGCCTGCTGAAGGTCACGGTCTGAGGAAGCCAACAGAACCACATCATCTGCTCAAACATGGTGTTCATTATGGCCAAACCATGCCTAGCACAGAAGTCCAATAACAAAGCACTACTCAGGTTCAGATCAGGCAATCATCCCCCTCCAGGTTTTTCCGTCATTGCCCACGTAAGTCTCCCAGTAGAACTATGGAGTCCCCAGGTGGAACCCCTTCCAGGATCCATCCAGAGCCTCCAAGAAGGATACTCTGAACTGCTGTTTGGTGCATACGCACACACAACAGCCAGAGCCTTCCCCCCAGCAACCTGTAGTCACAAGGAGGCGGCCCTCTTGTTCGCCAGGGAGAACTCCAACTCTGGCTTCTCTTCACTGGCTTCCAGTAAAATCTAGAATAGAGTTTAAAATCCTTCTCCTCACCTCCAAAGCTCTTAATGTTCAGGCTCCATCATATCTTAAAGAGCTCATAGTACCGTACTACCCCACTAGAGCACTGTGCTCCCAGACTGCAGGCCTACTGGTGGTTCCTAAAGTCCTCTAAAGTAGTGATGGAGCCAGAGCTTTCAGCTATCAGGCTCCTCTCCTGTGGAACCTCCTTCCAGTCTGGGTTCGGGGGGCAGACACCCTCTCTACATTTCAGACTAGACTAAAAACCTTCCTTAGTGATGAAGCCTAAAACCTTCCCCGGAGCCTTTCTGTGCTTTTCTCATCTCTCAGGTTCCTGTGGATCCTGGTCCTGGTTCTCCTGCTGTGGTTCTCTGGTTCCTGTGGATCCTGGTCCTGGTTCTTCTGCTGTGGTTCTCTTGCCTCATGAATCACTGCTGTGGATCGTCAGCCACCGACACTTTTTACTGATATTAGTCCTGTTATTGTTATTCACATATTAACTATTGTCATGTTTTTCACTGGTACCATATTGGTCAGTATCAGTCACATTCCTACTGTTTGCTTCCAACAGTATCTGCAGGAACATTCAGTGCCTTTGGTGTATTTTTCTATCCTTTTCCTTGCTTGTGCAGGCAACGATCTCCTCTCTTAACTTTTGGACAGTTCTCTTGACTACCCATATTTCTAACATGCAACCAAACGTCACTGTGAACAAACCCCCCCAGCCGGTCTGAGTATTTGATGTGAGGCCCTTGATTAGTCCCATCAGGTGTGCTTGAGACAACACCTGATTCTACTCAGGGGGGTTAATAATTCTGAGACTGCAGTCGTCATTAAAAGTGGCATTTTGTGTTGAATTTGGAGAAACCACCTGTAATATTAGTGGTGTTGAGCTGTTTCAATTGTTTTTTTAACTCAGCTGAATTTTGCCCAAACACCAAATATAATATAATATAATATAATATAATATAATATAATATAACATAACATAATATATTTTGTTTTTAGGAGCCGATCATCCAGCAGCTTCATCTCATACAGAAACTAATGGTAATATCTACAACTTTACAGCTAGCTGCTAGCTGCTAGCTGCTAGCTAGTGGCAGTGGTGTACATGGGGTAATGGTTTTACTGTTTGTGTCTGCAGGTTCTGACGGAGTCGACTCAGAGTCCAACGGTAAATATCATAAAGTCACTGCCAATACCTGTTGACCAATAACACACACACACACACGAAAAGGCAGATGACATGAAAAAATATAAAATATATTGTATTTATATTACTATTATAAATTTATTATATTTATTCACAATAGTCAGTGTGTGTGTGTGTTCTGTGTGTGTGTTCCAGGTAATGGGCAGAAACTGCTGAATGGAGGAGGGGGCGGAGCCTTGGCGGACAGTCAGACAGGTAATCTGCAGACTAAAGGACATCTGTAAAATTTAAAGGAAATTGAATAAAGTTTGGTAAAGTCACATGATTCAACAACCTCTGTCTGGTCAACCTGTCTGTTTACCTGTCTGTCTGTTTACCTATGTCTGTTTACCGGTCTATCTGTTTACCTGTCTCTGTTTACTGGTCTGTCTATTTACCTGTCTTCATTTCAGGTATTTTGGGTTCATTTGGGGGCGGAGTTTCTCACCTGGATTATACAGGTGAGTGTCCAGGTGAGGTCTGAGGTTTTCATCTGATTGTTGATGACTGATGATTGATTATTGATAACTACAGACCAGATTACATTCAGATTTTAACACTTTAAACATTCATGTTGTTAAGGACGTGCTGGTCAGCTGAGTATTTATGTCCGTTGTGAATCTAATAATGTGATTCAGCAGGTGAATGTCTGCAGATGTTAAAAAGCTTTTTGCCTCTTTATTCACGAGACGTATCAATAGTAAGAAATGACTTGACTCCCCTGACACACTTTAGTAAGACACTGTATCTTTTATCACATCATTTCCTGTTTCTTTATTGTAAAAGTTTCTTTATTTTGCTGTTCTTCTTCAGGAACAATGGACCCATCCAGTCACGACTTCCTGCTCGGCCTGATGGGTAAATTTCTCTGATGATGGGTCACATTTTCTTTTTCAATTTGCAATTGAGCGAGGAAGCTTCAAAGGGTGTGGGAAACATCCTGTAGGGAAGGACACATCCTGTAGGGAAGGACACATCCTGTAGAGAAGGACACGTCCTGTAGGGAAGGAAACGTCCTGTAGGGAAGGATACATCCTGTAGGGAAGGACACATCCTGTAGAGAAAGACACATCCTGTAGGGAAGGAAACATCCTGTAGGGAAGGACACATCCTGTAGAGAAGGACACATCCTGTAAGGAAGGACACATCCTGTAGAGAAGGACACATCCTGTAAGGAAGGACACATCCTGTAGGGAAGGACACATCCTGTAGAGAAAGACACATCCTGTAGGGAAGGACACATCCTGTAAGGAAGGACACGTCCTGTATGGAAGGACACGTCCTGTAAGGAAGGACACGTCCTGTAGGGAAGGACACATCCTGTAAGGAAGGACGCATCCTGTAGAGAAAGACACATCCTGTAGGGAAGGACACATCCTGTAGAGAAAGACAAATCCTGTAGGGAAGGACACATCCTGTAGGGAAGGAAACATCTTGTAGAGAAGGACACATCCTGTAGGGAAGGAAACATCTTGTAGAGAAGGACACATCCTGTAGAGAAGGAAACATCTTGTAGAGAAGGACACATCCTGTAGGGAAGGAAACATCCTGGTTAATAATACCAGGTAAAACCAGGTGACAGTCAGGCTGATGATGTCACAAGGATACAACTTCAGGCTGTAGCTGAGCTGTAGTGTAATGTTTGGTGTGCTTTTGTTTTCAGGTGGAGGTGATCCATTCGGGCCAGGTGTTCACATCAGCCTCGCAGGTGTGATCTCAAATCTGCTTCTGTTTAAACTCCTGTCTGTGACCATGTCTGCAGGTTAAATGATCACTCAACACACACCTTTGGAGACTGTACAGGTGTTGGTTCATTTTAAGATGATTGACAGCTCTGTCCTCCAGTCGGGCATCACCTGACAGGATACACAAAGTCTCTGTCATCCCATTGGTCAATGCTTCTCAGTTTCTACTAGCTGTTCTGGACACAGTACAGGTGTGATCAGTTCAGGTGTGATCAATAAAGGTATGATCGGCACAGGTGTGATCAGGAAACACGTAGGAACTTCTAGAGGTGATCAAACTTTGGAAACAGGAAGTTAATTTTTGGATTTCCTTTTTTCTGGCAGGTCACATGACTCCGCCCACACATCTAGACTCGACAGGTGGGAGTTTCTATTCCGTTTTCAAAATGTTTGCAGTTTGTGCTGCACATTTTTTGAATAATCCTCTGATCAGCTACGTCATTGATCAGTCTGGTTGGTGTTTGTGTTCCAGGGATCAGCTCAAGTGTGACAGCAGCTCCATCTGCAGACCAGAACAGTCTGGACTCACCTGCAGGTAGGGCAGGTGTGAACAGGATGTGATGTCACTTTTAGGATGAATGTAAAGACATTTAACATTAAAACACTGACTTTTGTAACTTATACTCACATCACTCCTCTCTCTTTCTTCTCCTGGTTTACTTCTCTGTTTTTTGCTGTTGTGGTTTCGTCCTGTTGTTAAAGATCCTGCTCATCACTCTGATATCAGCATCGACCAATCAGGGCCAGGCCACGCCTCCCTGAGCTCAGGACCTGACCAGTCACTGTCCAGCTCTGACTCTGGCTTGTCGCTGTCTGTAGGCCAGGGAGGTAGGGACAGAAAAACTTTTACTCTGAAAATACACAAAGACTTTTACTCTGAAGTTCTGCTGGCGCTGTTATTTACAGTAAAGTCATGTCTCCGTTCTTCTTAATCAGGTGCAGTAGCTTCATCATCTTCATCACACAGTGAAGCTCACATGACAGGTACAAAGCACACCTAGACAGGTACACATCTCCCCAGACCACTGAACTACACACCAAACCATGGACCACAGACTGAAGGGTTACTGCGTGACTCTGGCATTACTACATTTAAAGTGTCTCTAGGTTTAAGAGGAACATAGCAGAGTATCATCGGTGTAGACACGAATAGAAAATAGGATCACTGTCGACATCTTTAAACTAAAGTCAGCTGATGTCATGGACACAACTACAAACAGCTTCAGAGCTCAGTCACTAATGTTCTAATCAAACATGTTGGACAATCACTGACATGTTTCAGTTTCATAATAAGATTATGTTGTGCGGAACTACACCGGCTGAACCCACAATGCAGACACAGAACGACTGGGTGGTTGGGAGACAGATGGGTTTATTAACACCAATGGAGAGGAGCAAGGTCAGGGAAAAGGGGCTAGCGGGAAGCAGGACCGGGGTGGGGACCAGGGAGGACAACCAGGTGGAGCAGGGAGCGGGACCAGGACGGAGACCGAGGGAGACGGGCTGGGGGAACAAGGAGCAGGATCTGGACGGAGACCTGGGAGAGCAGATGGGGGAGGGAGACAAAAACCAGAACCAGGACAGAGAGCAAACACGAGCAAAATCACAAGAAGTATTGGCGAAAGGCGCCTGAAGTGGACCCAGTGCCACGGACAGTCTGGCAGAGAGCGGTGATCTGGGCTTATGTAGGCAGGGAAGGAGGGGGGGGCTGATTGGAGATCGGTGTCAGGTGTGTGGGCGGAGTGACCTGGAGTAACCTCTGCTCAGGTGGCAGGTAGAGGGAGACGGCACAGGGGGGAGGAAGAGCAGGGGAGACAGAAAACAGGATCCCAACAGATTAATATTCTACATTTTTCAGATAATTGATAATTATATTGATAAATGGGGCTTGGTCCACCGCGATAAACAAACAAAAAGATATTTAACTGATTCAGTCTCAGTCAATCTTTATTTATTTATTTATTTTTATTTAGTCTCATAAAATAACTAAACTATCAATTTGGTATTATGGTGACTAATTAACTTAATAACTACAACCAAAATGACCATATTGACAGCTAGTTGAATGATTTCTACTCTTGTAAAACATTACAACAGCATGGATTAAAACATTTATTAATGTGTGTGTGTGTGTACAAAAGAAGGTAACCTGAAGGTGGGGAACCACATAGTGACTGTGGGGGTCAGAGGCAGACAAAGGAAAGCTAAGTGCTGTAGCCGTTAGCTTAGCTTTGTCTCTCAGTGGAGG
>NW_027255245.1:0-29665 GCF_042242105.1 Pempheris klunzingeri
TACTCTTGTTCAAAGTATAATTAAATATTTAAAAAATCAAAAAATTTTTTAAATATTTTTATAGTAGTACATAGAAGTTGTTATGTGCGTAGTATATGTTATTTGAAATATTTTTCATATAAAATTTTAGTGGTTTTATCGTCTTAGATTTTTACATGTTTTATATAATGCCTGATATTTATTCTTATTAAAATTTACAAGAAATATTATTTTGGCTTTTATATTACAATAAACTATGATTTAATATAAACATGTTATAAAAAAATACACTTGAGCCCTTGCTAAATTTTTACCCCCAAAATTTAATTACTGTTATATATTTATAAGTTAATATTAACTAATAAAATAGCGTAATCTTATCTTTTGTGAAGTACCACCTCGACTGAATATGATAAATTATCATTTATATGATAAATTATCATTTATATGATAAATTATCATTTATATGATAAATTATCATTTATACGATAATTATTAACAAATTACTTTTACTATACTTACACTTTAATGATATCAAAAGTATCTCAGATAAAAGATACTTTTGGTTAGCACTTTAAAACAACATTCTTTATAAAAAAATTCTATATCTTACTCACCTTCACATTATAACACTAATTAATAAATTATATAACTAAATTAATAAAAATTTTATTTTGTAGCGACTGCTACTATTAGTGAGAATTGTCAATCCATACACACCACCTACAATTATTAACATATATATGTATAAATGTCATATAATTGGTAGTGTACTCGAATATTTTATAATATTTCATTAAAGAAATCATATAAAATATAACTTGATAGAATGGCGTCATAATGTATTTTTAAATTTTTTTAGATTTATGGATATGAATTGAATCAACTAATGGATGATGGTAACACTAAAGAAACTATAAGGAATGAAATGATTAAATGGGGTGAATATCAACGGAATAACATCGATCCATTCATATTTTGTAAAGATATTGTAGAAAACTTAAGAAATAACAAGGAATTAGAAATTGGTCAATCGCTACCATGGATATGGGTTGCGGTTGATTGTCGTAGAAAATCCGATGTGAAATATTTCTACAACCACTTTAATTGTTCAATTATTACCATTAGAGTACAATGTGAACAAAATACGAGAATTAATCGTGGATACATATATAATGCTGATATAGATGATGCTGAGAGTGAGTGTGATCTTGACACCTATCATGATTGGGATTTTATATTACATAACAATTGTAATCATTTCGACAATAATTCCAAGGAATATATATTATCATGTGAATGTCAATTTAAATTAGAATTTGAAAATTTAATAGTTAAAATTGATAATTATTTAAAATGTCCTAATCTCTAGTGTTATTTGTTTACAAATTTATTGTCTATATTATAGCATTCTTTTATCTTTATAGCGTCTATTATTAATGTGTTTTTAAGTGTAGAATTAGTAGTTGTGTAGAGAGTTGAGAATTGATATATTAAAAATACATTAAATGTTTTGTTTATACAAAAATATAGAAAATATAATTCTTATCCATAGTAAGCCTAACTTTTATTATAATTCTATAGAGCTGATTGATAAATCTTTGTTATTGATCAGAGATGTTGTTTAACCAATGAATAACCTTGGTTTTATACATATAAATGATTCTATTATTAACAAACTTTTTTACTTTATATTTTAATTGATATTGTTATTTAGTTGTTGGTACATTATTTGCAGCATTATCATTTACGAATAATATTCCATCATATTCAAATAATGCTAATGGCTACCATTCAAAATATCCAGCAAATACAATCAACAACAATGATCAATGTATAAAAGAATCATTTATTGAAAATGTTATATTTCAAGGAGGTATTCATGCTGGTACCTATAAAGATGAGGGTAAATCACTTACAGATGATCAGTGTTTGGTAAAATATATATTTATATATCTTTTAATTAAAAAAATGTATATATAAAATATTATTATAGAATAAATGCTGTCAAGAATCCTTATGTGATGCTGTATTTCTACTAAATAATACTTGTTATTTGGTAACATGTTCGACTATATTAAGTTGTACATTACAGAAAGCTAAACCGTCAAATTTTACACCAAAAATTGCATTTGTTACTCGTTGGAATGCAGAAGGTGTTAGAAGAACATGTATTTATTTTTTTTATGATCATAAATTTTTTTTATAATTAATAATAGTATTTGGCGATGATCGGCAATTACCATGGGAAAATAACACCTGTCCTAAATTAATACCATTGGTAGATGTAACATTAAAAGATGGTTTACAAAGTGGTATATTTACAGATTCTGGAAAAACAGATTCACTTGAAGATTGTTATAATGTTTGTTGTCAACAAAAAGATTGTAATATGGCATTTCTATTAGCGGACAACTGTTTTACAATTAAATGTCATAATACCATATCTGCGGTAATAAATATGAACAAGGTTCAAGTATGTGAGACCGAATCGGCTGTGAAGTCAGCATTCAAGCCTAGAGCAGCACATGTTTATTCTAGGTAAAGATTATATATCAATTATTAAAAAATTAGAGTTTTATTAAGAAAAGTAATATATGGGAGTAATATCCCTATTTTAAAAAAGTTATTACTCATGAATTCACTATCGCTTTAAATAATTCTCCGTGATTCTTCACTTGAAAAATACTAAAGAATTTGTTAAGATAAATGTATGTATAATTTTTTTTTAATATTAAAGAATAGTTAATTTGATGTATAAATTTTGTATATTTTATAAATTTATTTATTCAAATATATTTTTATATATATATAATAATAGTTTTTAATTTATTTATCTCAATTATCATCAATTTGTGTAATTTACGTTTGAATAATATATTTGACCCTTTATTCATGTAATAGATTGAATAATATTTATATTTGTTTTTTTCACACTTATTGGAGAGGTCAGATATATGAGAGATTTATTTAAATATAAAAATACCTTACTTTATTAAGAAAATTTTTATTAGAATAAAATATAGTGATTTAAGTATAATAATAAATTTAATTATAGAATATGAAAAAAAATAAATCTAAAGGATGTAAAAAATTGTTTAACATCACTCTTGCATTAATCTCCCTCTTGTACCTATGATTATATACATTACCAATTTATTTAATGATCTCATATCTTAAATAAGCTACATAATATTAAAATTTGTTATTTTATGTTCAAAAATTGAATAAATTTTACATTTTATTAGGTTGTCAAAATTAAAATTGATATACATGCTCTATCAAACGATTAAACTTAGTGAATAAAAAATCATCATTTATCAACCACTACTCTATCAAAATAGAGCTTATTACTACTAATATGAGATAGTACGCGAAATGAAGATAACTGAGATCTACTTTCTTATTAATTTATAACTCCTACAGTATCTATTTAGTATTAGTTAAGTCTATTTGGGCTAAAAAAGTAATATCTTCGTCAATATAATTGAGTTGATTTTTTTATATCATGTAATAATATCTAATTTGCCTTTCTGTTTATGATCTTAGATTTCTCACTTCTAAGATAAGACGATTCTTCATTTAAAAAAGAGCTATAAGATTTATTCAATGCTTTAACTCATTTAGAAGCAAAATAAATACAAAAGACGTGCTTTAGTGTTGTGTGATTTTTTGTGAAATAAATAAGTCATTATTTCATATTAATAACCAGTCAAGCCTTCGTTGGTTATTATTTGACCTCTTTTGAATCAAATATAAACTATAAAAAGGTAACATTACCATGTTTTCAGTAGGCATAATTGAGATTATATATATATATTAAAGAAACAAACTTAAAAGGGCGTGAAGTCGATTCATGTTCAACGGTCATAATATTTTGATATACTAAAAATCCTGTATGATATTTGGGAAAATATGATTATATTTCTAACCCCAAACGGTTAGATAATAAATTTTTTACTCAAAGAAGTTATATAAAACGCATAATGAATATTATAAATACCACTTAAAATGTCAAACTGGCATTTAATACGTTATATATAAATTTTGAGAAAAAAGTGGCACTTGGAGCAAGCGATTAACTCCGATTGGTTAATCATATTTATTTTATGTCCGACAGAACTAATTTATCATCAAAATATATAAATTTTAATTAAAAATTTTTTTGATAATAATTTATTTGATAATAATTTAAATACAATTGTAGGATATTATAGTATCTTTTTTCATTCGCTTGTATAAAATTTAGTTGATTTTAGATAAAAGACATTCAGAGGTATTAACTACACCTCTAATTCACTTCGATAAATTTAGCATGCAATGCTGATAAACATCAACATTCTTTCTCTTTTTTTATTATCGACTTTAATTACATAGCAGTTACATATTTTACTTTTTTTATATAAAAATTAAGACTATCACGCAAGATTTCATGTTAGTAACTCCAAGTGTTGTAGCTTTTTGAGTACTTTAATATATCACTTGAACTCCGAAAAAATATCTTATATTCGCGCAAAATCAAACTAATTAAAATTTGTCTGTGAATCTAAATTTTAATTTAAGCTTGGGATGTCTAATTTACTTTCTGATCAAACTAACCAACATCGAAAATTTGCGACGAATTAAAGTTTTATATAAATTTAAACTACTGTGTAATTTATAACATATTAGACTATAAATATAATCCTATTTTTATTGATCGTAAATAAATTTTTTATTAACAGATGGATTTCAGTGATATTGTTGAGATGAAATGTAGATTTTTAAAAAATTATAGATTTTAAAAAATTATAGATTTTAAAAAATTATAGATTTTAAAAATTATAGATTTTAAAAAATTATAGATTTTAAAAAATTATAGATTTAAAAAAAATTATAGATTTTAAAAAATTATAGATTTTAAAAAAATTATAGATTTTAAAAAATTCTTAGAAATTTGCTTTATATGATGATTTATTTTAAAAAACAATTGAATGACTAATAGATTCAATGTTTAGTTCGAAGTTAGAAGCTTTACTTACTTTTCAATAGAAAATTATTGGTAATAACTCGCACATTATACTAGAATTTATCACCAAATTCTATAAAGCCAGAAGAATTTAAAGTTACACATGGAAAAATCTTATTATTACAACTCTTAAAAACTTTATATATTTAATTTTAAAATGCGAAATTTTAAACAACTAATAGTGGCCTATTATTAATTTATTGAAAATTAGGAAATTGATAAAATATGAATAAATAAACTTTGATAAATATAATGAGTACCACTCAAAGTCTCAACAAAGCTATGAATATTAAATTTTATGAATTTTTCATAGTTTTGTTGTGCTCTACGACATTAATAGATTTTAACTGGTGAATGAATTTTTTAGTATAGAATTTAAAATGAGACTATGGTAGTTGACATAAAAGGATATTTTTAATCGGCAAATTCTTTGATTGTTAAACCTGTTTTTATTAATTCAGTACTAAAATATATCTAAAAAATCACTTTTAAATTTATTAAAAGATAAATAATGAAATAATTTCATATAAAAATTAGAAAATTACTTTTTCAAATCTATAGAATTCTCCAGATCAAATTTGCTAGACATATGAGACATAATGCCAACAATTGACGTGATATTTTTAGATTAAACACTTTTTACTTTGAGATTTTATTATGAACTAAAAGTGAGTCAGAAAATATCTTTTGATTGAAATATGAGTACTGACTCATAAATGTATATAGTATGACAATATTATATACTGTTATCGAGTAAATCATGGAACCGAACTACTTTTTTTGTGAATAGATATTGAATATAAGAAATTAATAATTTTTTGTGTTTCAATATATAGTGTAGGCAATTTTCAGGAAGAAGACGATGGAAAGGATTACTGGAGGTGTAACGATATTATCTAAAATAATATTTAGTTATTTGTATAGATACACTAATTTTATGATCCTCGGATAATTCTTAAATGGTATCTTCAAGAATTAGTGAACATTATTTATCTGCAAAATCACTAAACTACATTCTATTATTTCATTTTTAGACATCGATCACGAAGTTTTCATTTTGAAATATTCAAAATGAATTTTTATGATTTTGTAAATTCTTCCTATAAAAGATAAGTATATAACCAGTATTAATAAATTATAAATTGTAATAATTTATTATATTATCCTGCATGATTTACTGTAAAACAAAAAGTAATAAAATAGGTAGTTATTATTAGAATTTAGATTTTAATACTAATGATACATATTTTCTCTTATTCCTGACAATATTTTGAAAAGACATATTTTTAACTTAACTAGAATTAGTTCAATATCAAATTAACAATTTTCACATTTAAAAGTCAAAAGAGGTGCAAAAGTGTTATGCTATGAATAGAATCTTATCAATCGTTGCACATGCTTTACCCCTGTAATCAAAATATTTTAGAAACAAGATTCTACTGTTATTCCTTTATTATTGTGATATTTAAAATTTTAAACGAGTAGCAATAAATTATTTATTACAGAATAAGGAATGGACCACAAAACGTCTGTGCTATATCTATATTTTACAACTGTGTAATCATCAATTATTAAAAAAATCTATCGTTCATCTAATTAAATATAATTAAATATAATTAAATTTTTGTTTCTAATTGTATATTGTAATATTTAAAATTCTAGAGCTATGTTTTTCCTTAAAAAATAATATATAATAATATGTTATAACCTTCATAGTTCAATTTCTGATTAAAAAAAATAATCAGAAATTATAATCAAGGAAGAATAATAGCTGTAAAATCTTTTTGCGTGCATAAAATTGATATGATTGGTCAACCAACGTAGAACAAGTGGCCAAAATTATCTATATTCCAGAATTGTATATATTGAGGTTTATCGGAGAGCCATCATGGCTAATATAAGTCTACCTTGTTTTATTAAAATCTGAAAATGAATAATTACACATCATTTACTATATTAAAGTATAAAATTGTAAGTTACTAATAAAAAGCGTATTTTATTTTATGTGCAATGTCTCAGCTCAAAAAAACGTCCGCATTATTTTAAGATATAAATTTTATACTCAAATTCCATGTCAGTATAGGTTTGTAAATTCTTTTAAATCTTATTTTATATCATATATAATTAATGCATCTAACGCAAAAGCAAAAAATTTTATATAATTACACTGTCATATTTGTATCAACATTTTTAAAATGGAATATGATTTAAAAATTGAATAAAAATATGTAGTGAATCAAGCAAAATCTACTACGGTTATAATCATAGTAGACTTTTTTTGAAGTAATTAATAAAAAAACGTTGTTACTATATAATATAATTATTCGATAATACTTAGTATATTAAATAGAAAACTCTTGCACGTTCTAATAATTTAGTTCAAAACTACAGTAATCATTCTCAATAACTTTCGGTAAAAATTAATTAAATTTTGTATGAAATAGAATTTGTTGTTTGTGATATTCACTCCAAGTATAAATCTTTAAATAATTAATTAAGACTCTAAATAATCATTAAAGTGATATAAATACAGAAAACTGTATAAAACGTGGACTGCGGTTTAAAATTTTGAGCTCTTTATGACTTGTCATATAGTATAATTGCAATCTAGCACTATATGAGGAATTTTAAATATATTATTTCGCCAATATAACAACGAATTTATTTTTGAAAACTATAATGAGTATAATAGCTCTATAAACACCCACTTTATTATAGTGAAAATATTAAAAGTTTCTATTATTTTACTATCACTACACTTTTTAGTCCTCAAGTACAATTGAACTATTAATGCTAAAGTTGACAAATTCTTAATGGCAAAAATTATTGATGCTAGAATATACCTAATTTACATTTTTTCTTAATTTTTTAATAAAAAAGTATTAGTCACCCTAAAAATATTTATAAATAACATACGTAAGGAAGAAAATAACATTTTTTTAGAATAATGGCTAATACAATATCTATCACCCAACCAACATATCCACTTATTGTAACTACAACACCATTACCACAGAATCTATACAACCCATATGCCACTTCCAATTGGCAAAATCCATTGCCAATTACACCTACTGGATCAAATAATATACCTTATCAATATCCCAGTATATAATATTTCTTTTAAAGATAAAGATATTTTTAATTTATTTTTATAATTACTGTTATTTTACATATACATATATTTTAGTGATAAATCCATATCCTACCCAGAATTACATGTCTAACAATATTCCTTTATTACAAACAACTAACGAATATAAAACCCCACCGATTGTATCGACAGTTAATTATCCTGTAGCAAATGAAATCTATACACCTCCTACATCATTGCAGGATAACAATAGTCAAACAAATATGGTAAACATTAAAGATGTTATGGACAAATATAATGGATTTATGTTTTCTCCGAATTTGGATTATTGCCAATAAGTGATTTAAACAATACGTCAAATAGTATACCATCAGATGTCAACATTAATAGTGGAAATAAAAAACTGGAATGCCCTTTTACCAGAATATTCGATAATTCTTACTTACATGTAAATAAATAATAAATTATGCAAAAAATATAAGATTATGTATTTTCCCAAAATATAAATACTGAGAATTTACGATTTCTTTGAGGACGACAAACTGTTTTTTAAAATTATACAAAAACTAACAGCGGAAATTGCTATATAATAATAATTATTTAGGATGGACATAATTCAGGAACATTTATGGAAACATCACCAGAAATTAATAATATATTCGGTTGCCAAGATGCATGTTGTCAAGACATTAATTGTGATGTCGCTGTAATGATTGATATAAAATGTTATAAAGTTAAATGCATTTCAATAAATTCATGCCAATTACACCAGAACACACAACTTAGTTCGACATAT
Source organism: Pempheris klunzingeri (assembly GCF_042242105.1). Taxonomy (NCBI): domain Eukaryota; kingdom Metazoa; phylum Chordata; class Actinopteri; order Acropomatiformes; family Pempheridae; genus Pempheris; species Pempheris klunzingeri. The sequence continues at coordinate 8,878 of NW_027255245.1, forward strand.
GACAAAAATAATGTTGGTTGGCAGGTTATTTTTCATAATACAATTTTTATTATAATACAAATTAAATTATCTTTCTTAAACAGATAGTTTACATTAGAAATGCTATTACAAATAAAGTTCTTGCGGATTCATCAGAAATTTCAATTTATGAAAATAATAATTTACCAGTGGAAGGTAGTATAAACAATTCGATAGCGATAAATCCGAATTCTATTGAAGGTAAATTTATCTCTAATAGTTTTTTGATAGTTAGCTAACTCATTCAAATTAGTTACAATATCACCCAAAACAGACTATTATGCATATGGCACACAGCTTCCATCGGTCAACAATTCCTCTAATATTATCATAGATACTAATTCAGAAGCTGTTACAAACACTGTGAACAACGTGGTTTCTAATTCTAATTCTAATAATACAAATAGTAATAATTCAGAGAACGGATTATGTATGAAATCACCTGTTCATTTGGATTCGTCTCTTAAAGGCGGAAAACAATCTGGAACAATGCTCAAATTAGCTAGCGTGGTTACCATAGATAAATGTGTTGACTTATGCTGTTCTACTCCTATAGAAAAGGACAATAATTCTAATGTTAACGATAACTTGTGCCATGTTGCACTACTTATTGACTCAGAGTGTTATGGTATTAATTGTTTAGATGAAGAAAAATGCATACCAATTAAAGATAACAGTAAAACAACCACCAAAAGTTTAGTAATTGTTCGTAAGCCTTCAACAAAGGCAGTCAAAATTGATAAAGTAGAGTATGATAAGAACATTTTATCTACATTACAAAATAAAGATATGAACATTGAACCGACTACACAAAAAATTAATTTAAAATCAAAGCCATCTGAGTCTAATGAAGACCCTCCAAAACTTAATATTTTTGAAGAAAAGGTTAATGAGAATAACAAATGTTTTCATGAACAAGTTAAAGGTGATAAAACACTGATGGTTGTTACAATGATGAAGGCATCATTCTCAATCTCCAATGAGATATTTGAAAATTCTGTTAAACAATTAGCAAATGGTATTGGAAGCATAGAAAAATGTGCTCAACTCTGTTGTGACAGTAGTAATCAATGTGATGCAGCTATTTTACACAATCAACGTTGTATATCAGTGGAATGCTCAGCCAATCCATCACTATGTAAAAAAACAACGAAAGGAAAAGATCATACTGACGATAATCCACAAATTACACTTGTAAAAAGAAATCGAATACCATTCGAAGGGAATATTTTATCAGCAGAAGATATAAATCATGCGACATCCATCTTTTCAAGTATTTAATAATACTGATTATTTTTGAAAAATTATAAATAATTACCCAAAATACTAAATTTTATTGGAAATATATATAAGATTGACTAATATAGATATGCCACCATATTTATAGTACAGCAGTCATGATAATATGACAGAGAAGTACATGTTAGAAAATTCGTATAATCAAAATAAATTGCAAGCACTAAATAAATTTACTCAAATTACCTTAATTATTTCAACAATATGCTAAAACAATACTCTATACAATCGCATAAGCTTTAACTAATCAGTAAATTCTCGATATTTCTTGGATGTCATATGTTAGATTAACGCTTTTTCGGTGATACCGAGAACATAACTGAACTTGTAATGCAATTAAAGTTTTATAATCATATAAGGTTACTTAATAAAATTAATGACTTTATTATTCTGAATAAATTTGATAAAATTATTTCTGAAAGCTAAAATTCTGTGTAAACTGTTTACGTACATAAAATAACGAGGCTCGCAATAAAAAATTAAAATAAAAATTTTTATAATGATTTTCGACTAAATCTTGATAAAAAGACCTATTTGTAACATACCAGATTAATTTTTTACTATGAAAAATTTTCTTTTATATGCGCTATAATTTGAATTAAATAAACCGTTATGTTGTGTGCGCAGTTCTCAGCAAAAAAGCAAAACAATTGAAGTAAGTAATAAAAAAGAGAAAGTTAGGAATGATTATAAAATAAATAACAATGTTTTTATAGGGCGAAGGGAGTTGGATTTGCATAGCAGAAAGGGTCCAAAATTGCACTTTGCGTCGCCGCAAATGTGAAAAGCTGTATTTGAGTTTCTGTAGAGGTTGGCGGTGGCGTGTATTAATCGTTCCCCATACCAAGTCCTTCGTCTTTTTGTATGTGTCATATTGATAGCGGCAACAACGTTACATTCACGTTGGCATCCAAAATAAATAGGTAACTAATTTACCTCCTTCAGCCGCCCGAATTTCCAAGTCGTGCTAAGTCGTACAAAGTTGTATACACAACACGTTACAAGTGCAACCTCACTTTTAAAATGCGTGATTCTTGACATAATTTTGAAATTTTAATACTAATCTATTTATTTTTAAGAAAAACATAATTTTCAAACATCTGATGATAGTACATGGGACTAAACTCTAAATATTTTTTATTATTTATACATAACCTAGTAGCTTATACTTGCAAAGAAAGGTTACATTATTGTGGAATTCGATTATGCCAAAAACAAATCAATATATGATTTTTTAACAATGCGAGAAGCCTAAAGTAAATAGTTTTAAAATTTAGTGAGTGTAAAATTTATTTTTCAAAAATAAAATTGACAACTTCAATAATTAATAAAAATATGTTAAAGAGATTTTTTTCATTAAGAGTTGTATAAAATTTACTATATTATTGGTAATTAAGAAATAATCACCCGATTTATCCCGAAAGGGACTCAAGCTAATTGTAGTCTATGTAGGTGCCAAGTAGAAAATAGTAAATGTCTTATTCATAAGAATAAACACTGAATAATAGCATAAATAGTTTTAATAATAAATTTAATTTGATCTATAAATATATAAAAATGATCTATAGTTCCTATTAATTAAAAAAGAGGAGATAATTTCCCATATAAACGAATAAATAAGCAGTACACCATAAAAGGGTGACTATTCAGTTATTTCTTAATAATCAAAATCATTTTAATAAATGATTTGATTTAAATTTGTATATTAATATAATTTATTCAAAATTAGAACAAGATATATGGATTACAATAACTGCTTCAGTTTTATGTGCAACTGTCGTTGGTCTTGCCATATTTAGTGCGTTATTCTACAAAAAGAACTATCAGTATATTATATAATAATTAATATTAAAATTATTCTTCATAAAGAAAAGAAAAAGTAAAAAACTACCAAAGCTAAGAGATATGCACCCAACAAGAAAACCCACAAGTATATTCCCAAATGAAGAAAATATATTAGAAGAATTATTAAATAAAGGTTTGAATCTATCATTAATATTATATATAAATTTATTTTAGCATCAAAATCACGCCATATAAAACCACCAACTAATTATTACAAAAAATAAAAATTAATAAATTTGTATAGTTCTTTATTTTAATTATATACAACTAACATTGTCGATATTGTATTTTATTCTCAAGCAGTTATCTTAGTACTAACAGGAGAATAACTATTTTTGGAATTAATTTGTTTTTCATGAATAGATTTTTGAGTTAACAGAGAATCTGCACCGAGGAGTACTGATCTGCATAAGCACCTTTCCATATAAAATAAATTTTGTTATGAACTTTTACTTTGTATAATAAATGTAATGTAGGTTGCATTGTTTTTTTCTTTTTTACATACATGATATTTTATATCACTTACAACACAATCTACAACTCTTTCTTTCCAAACCAACTATATAGAACCAACTTAAATTGCTCATTTTTAACTGAATAATAAATTTTTCCTATAGTTCTTGCACGAACTATAAGTATGAGTATATAAAAAAAATTGACATTAAACCATCCCATTAGTGCTTGATTATAAATATCTGCTGTAGTATGGATATCTGAAATATTCCATCTGTAGGTGATGACCAATCCAACTGCATTCCATAAAGCTATTGCATATGATATATTCTTTAATTTTTATCAGCAACATCAGAATATTGATGAAAAAATATATTTTGAAATATATTTTTAGCTTTATTATTTTCATAAATAATCAAAGGTTCTCTTCCCTCTATAATTTGTATTCGATTTAGCATACTTTTGATTTGAGACATTAAGGATATAACAGGAGAATATTTCGAACTTGGTATCCATAAACGTGGTGAATTATAAAATCTTTTAGTGAATTTGTAATTTTTAATTATATTTTTAAATTGATATTGGATAAAAAATTAAATATATTCATTTAAATTTTAATATTTTTAATTTCGCAGACCACCAAGAACATTTGGAAAATTCACGGAACTTTACGAAGAATTACTACTCGTTATTAATCATGATTATTCGTTTATTGTTGTGTTTACCTTTGAATACTCCTATAATTTAAATAATGTATTTTTATAAAAATTGTTTAATTTAATAATTTAATTTAGTTATATAAACTTTTTTTGAGTGATATGATGTGTAAATTACGTGACTACAACAGTTCTGATTCGACAATAAAATCAGTTCTTTTTAGTAATTTTTGATAGCCAGATATTTCTTAAATATATTTCTTCAATATTATTTCTTAAATATTATTACCTGAGAAATATTAAATAGTTTATCAAATTACTTATTAATGCATTGCAAAACGAAATTTATAAATAAATTTTTTATTAGTCGAAATATTGTTTGTTTGAAAAATTATTCAATCAGATACCTTAAGATTTTTTGTAGATTTAATAGAACAAAAAATTTATTTTTGATAAGTAGGATGCATAAAAAAATAGCATATTATTATTAATTTTTCGTACAAAACTATAAGAACACTATAACTCTACATTGGATAGGTGAAATGTATGAAATATTTACATGCAATAAAAATGATTGTTGAATAGATGGAGAATAACTTAAAAATCTATTGATGATTAACAAAGTTTACGGAATAGTAATAAATTATAAGAAGGTTGAACTGGCGTAGACGATGGAACCCGAATTAAGAGTCTAATAGATAAAAAGATTACAAAGGCTTATGATATTGTAAAAAGAGATACGATTTTGTATAAAAATTCACCTCTTTTAAAGAAATTGTAGTTATTTGAAGCAAAGTCTATTCTTCGAATGTGTCCACCTTTGTGAAATGGTTGTAAAGTCAAGCAGAAAACTCTGTTGTTCATACATAGTATGAACAAAATCGGCATAGAAGATGCTGATAATAGCGGATTAAATTTTAAATTTCTTCCAGCTCAATTCAACTCAGCGAAACGCAACGAAATCAAGAAATAATTTTGTAGAAAATTTGTTTCTATTCGAAGCATTACACTGCAAAACAATATCAATCTTGGAAATGCCAAAATAGATCTTGCCCCACAAAAACTTTTTAAAATTTCTTCCTACTAAATTTAAAAATACTGTATCAAAAAATAATCATAACTACGCTCTGAGTGAGAATGAAATGGCGAAAATACTTTTGGAATTCTAAATCGAGGCTTTAGAAGAAAATGCTTATATAAACCGCACACCAGATATATTCAGTTACAACTACTTCAAAAAATTTTTACCAACTCGTAATTTAAATAAAAATTACAGAAATATTCGCAATATAGGAATTTAACCATCGTTGAAAGTACAAGGAATCATGAGTATTTCTCTTCGGACAAATATTTTTTTATTATAGAAATTTTTGCATACTTGATACTGGAGTTGAAACTAATAACAAGATCTTTGTTCTTGCAGCACAAAGTAACTTATCCCACCTTAAGAATGCAGTCACACTATTTGCTAAAGCCGCATTTTTCTTTACAGTTGTATGCAAATCGTGGCAAAATCCTATCCAAGGTTTTCCTCATACATATATCCTTCTTAAAGCATTAAAAGAAAAAGACTATATTAAAGCGTCCAATTTTCCAAAAGTGTAAGAGTTTTTTTCAAAAATACGTCGTTATTATTACTATTATTATTATTGATTTTGAGTTACCAGCATTTGTTGCTTTAAAAAAAACAAAAAAATGAATGATGTATTTTTGCCTTTTTCACTCTTGTCAATGCATCTGGAGATAATTGCAAGAGCTCTTGTTAAAAGTGTATATTGCAACAATGTTGAGATCAATTCAAAAAATTTTAAAGAATTCCATGACGTTAAATGAAAATTAGTTGTCTCACTTCTTTCAATTTTTTTTAGTTACGAGGTTAAACCCCTGGCGCAGCTTATTGGGCTGTGAAGTTCAAGTTGGTTAAACTTGCTTCATTGAACGTTGTAGGCACCGCAGCAGAGTTTTTCGATCATATCCCAACCACACGACACCTCACACCAGCTCAGACTTATTATTCTGCGGTAGTGTGGGAATTTAATCCACTAAACATCCTCGTTTTGGGGCGACCACCACCCCTACCCTATCCATCTATTGGACGTTGGCTCTATGGGAATCACCTCAATAGAGCCAGGAATTCACTATCGTACCCTAGTGCATTAGCACTCGATTTCGCCTTCCCATCAGGCTACCTCCCTCTACCAGCATGTACTATAATTTTTTTTTATAGAAACATGCAATTACCATAGTGTTCCTACTAACTTCGGATTAAGGGATACGACAGACCGGAAACAGTAGACGGCACTAGGATTCGAACTTATGACCTTGGGGTCATGAGTTCTAAGCCTATACCACTAAGCCATTTGTCCAAATATACACTTCCTTCAATACTTAGAAAAAAATTTACATCTAATATATATTACCAATTTTGAAATTGGGATGTCTGCGAGCGTACCTTGAACAGCATTACACTTGTGCCTAACTCCACCAAAGTATTCAATCGACTTATTATGGTAAATTCGATAAAATCAATAAAGAATTATCAACATTCTCTAAAAAGCTTTAAATCACACAAAGTAATGTTGAAGATAATAAAGAGTGCTACCTGACCAAGTTTTTTCATAATTCATCGTCCGTTTATCACCATAAAATCCACTTGTCATAATTTCAATTCATCTTATGAACTGACATATCTTAATCTTATTGCAAAACTTTATTCATAGAAGATTAGTCTACTTTGAAGTTTTATTTAGTATCTTGGATTCTTAATATGTGAAATACGAAAATAAAGAATAAAATTTTTGCGCTTGTGCCAGTAAATTTTATTTCTTTGCTCTTCCTTTTAAAAAAACTGTAGTTATTGAAAAGAAAAAAATAGGTATAGCAAAAATTAAATTGCGCATGCGCCTTTTCAAGAGATTTCTAAGAACATGTTTTTGGATTTTGCGTGCGCTAAAGATGACACAAATAGATGTGATGATTTTAAAATATTTAAATGTATATTCACTGGAAACGACAAGAGAATGATTTTCCATAAAATTTATTTCTTTACGGAGCGTCGCAATATGAAGAAATTGCAGTATTGCACATACTAAAGCAGAAATTCTTTAGCGATGCTAAAAACAACTTTGTCTGAAAAAAGTAAAGTAATTAATTTGACTGATAATCACTATCATTTTTTGTCTAAAAATGACATATTTAAAACTTTATTATCGTTCAAAATAAAAAATCTTGCCGAAAACAGTGCGTATACTACTCATGAAGTATATTCAGTCTCAACATGTGATACCAAATCATTCGAATTTCTAATTTTAAATACAAAACGTATTTATAAAAATATTCAAAAAAGAAAATCTATCACTGTCGATAAATCAAGGAATTTAAAAGAAGAAAAAGAACTTCATATAAATACTCCTCAAAATGAAAATTTTTGCTTGTTCGATACTAGAAATGAAGTCAAAGATAGGATTTATATTGTTGCAACAGTAAAAATCTTCTTCACCTAAAGAATCCTCAAATTGTTATTCTTAATGAAACTATAAAATTTGCCCTAAAGATTTCTATAAAATATACATTGTGCGTGCAAGCGTTGCTTAGAGAGTCATATTGTCTATATTTCTCTAGAAACAAAAAAAGAATGTGACTACCTCAGAGCAATCAATTCTATAGTGGAAAAATGCATTCCAAACTTTCCACATAATATAGTTATGGTTATGGCTAGAGAATTTGAATTTTTTTCTTCTAGAAAAGCAACAAAATATATTTTCGTTTGTTTCATTTAGGACAGACTATTATTTTTAAACTCCAGAAACTTGGATTAAGTATTGAGTTTTTTTTTAAAAAACAATGAATTTCAATTTTGTATAAAATGTATCACTTTTTTGGCATTTGTTCCCCAAAAATTTGTCAAAATTGAATAAAAAAAATCATAAACTTTTTCAAATATCAAATTGTCACATTTTTTCGAATAGGTGGAAAAAAATTACATAAAAAAAACGAAATATCCAGTCGAGGCTTGAAATGCATATAACCGATTCATAAATAATATTACTTTGAATTCTGCGGAGGTTTTTAATCGTCATTTTTCTAGAAAAAATTTTAACTGTCTCGTCCTAAAATAACTAATTTCTTTTTAAAGTGAATGTAGTATGGCGAATAATTTAGAATTCTATACTATATAACAAAAACCATTACTATCCGTCAAAATAGTTTGTGTAAATTACAATTCATATTATGAAACGACATACTTACACTAACAGAAAAACTTTATTATTCGAATTTTGAATAATTTGTTTTGAATTATTGTTGTGTTATAAAAACAATATCAACACGCAAGCACGGTAGAATTTTGGCTTTGTGATTCTTCGAATGTGCGCACCTTTTTGTAATAGTCGTGGAATACAAAACGCCATAACATAAAAAAGAGTCAAAATCATATAGATGCTTTGCTCAGAAAAAGAAAAAATTTCTTTTGAATGTTTAGCATTCTCAGAGAATATCAGGCTAAAATATTAAACTTTTATTGAAATAAATTAATATTGGTATATAGTGAAGGCCCATATTTTAGTAAAATAAGAGTTTTGATGTAAAAAAGAGTAAAATTAATTGTTATCAACATTTCAGTGATGTTTGATCGAGATATCTAGTTCAAAATAAATATCAAATAATTCGCAAGAGTCGTATTGTGCGAATATGAGAATAATTAATAAAAAAGTGAAAAGTAATGACGAAATTTGGCCAAAAAACACGAACAGTTTTCGAAATGTTGTAATGTAGGTACAAAAATGGAATTAGTCCACATATGCCTTAGTGGTATAGACTTAGCACGCTGACTTCGAGTCCAGGTGCCGCTCACTGTTTCTAGTCCTTCGTATCATCTAATCCGAAATAAGTAGGAACACTATGGTAATTGCATTTTTCTGTAGAAAATTATAGTTCATGCTTATAGTGGGAGGAAGCCTGATGAGAGAGTGGAATAGAGTGCTGATACATTAAGGTACGATAGTAAATTCCTGCCTCTGTTAAAGTCTTAAACTTAAGAGCTTACGTTTAATGAATGGATAAAGTAGGGTTGGTGGTTGCCGAAAAACTTGGATGTTAAGTGGGTTTAATTCTCACACTACCGTGGAATAAGTCTGAGCTAATGTGTAACATCGTGTGGGTGAATTATGACACAAAACTCCGCTGTGGTGCCTAAAGTGTATAATGAGGCAAGTGTGATCAACTTTCACTTACCAACCCAATAAGCTGTACCAGAGGTTTGACGTAGTAACTAAAAAAAACAAAAGTAAAGCTCCTTATTTTGGTTTAAGATAAAAAAAGAAAATCCTCCTATATATTGAGTCTGTTGTCTGATCGAATTCTGTTTTTTATTATTCATTTTGATGGATGACTGGATTACAATTGGAACAAGGCATTGTTATCAATCCACATTATCGAAATTTTACAGTAAACAACAGAAAATATTCTGTAGATCCAGTAGCAGGACTTATAATCATGTTACATATTATTAGAAAAATTCAAAATAATTGGCAGAGTTCAAATATTTACATTTTCAAGCCATCTAGATGAATTCACGTGTCTCAAAATTTATCGTATAGCCAGTGGTTTTACTACAAAATATATTTTATATCATAAATTCAGTCAAAAATTCATTATAGTGTATATATTTATGGGGTTTTTACATAAATTTCCAAATAAAGACCACCTTCTTTTAAATGTGGATTACACTTAAGCTCCATTATCGTCATTAGTGCCAAAAAACTTTTTTATTGTGTTGTTGAATAACATTATAACTATCTATTGAAAAAATGAAATGCAATAATTACTTATTAATAGGAATTAAAAAATTTTTGACTATAAATTCTGATACAATTATTAGGTAGAAAGATTGAAATAAGTTATTTTAAAATAACTTTGATTTTCACTATTTCTTGCTATGTTTGCTCAAAAATTACTTTCATTATTACTACTTTTATAACAAAAACAAAGTTTCATAATAAAATTTAATATTCACTTATAATAATGCTGACCTATTATAAAAAAACTTTTTAATTTATTTATTGCTTACAAAATGTTTATAAAATTTAAACTAATTAAAAAATGACTCTAAAATATTACCTGTTATTTTCAATAATAGAAAAATTGTTTCTTTTATTTCTGTATCTATCTTTCCAAAATAACTTTTTACAGAGATTTAATATTTAACCCTCTAATGATAGAAAAATACGTGCAGTATAATACAATACAATGTACTACTTCGATAACTATTCAATGTTATAATTTGGAAAGGTGGATAATTATTCTTTTTAGCATAGTTATATTACTTTTGAAATATCCTCATACATTGTGAATCCTAGTTAAATATATTAGTATGCGATAAAATAATCAATACATGTATATCTTTAGACGCTACAGTAGAATGTTTATTAATGCATTTTTTGACTTACAGTAAATTCGCAAATATAGGTAAGGATATTATTAATATATCAATATTTCATGAGAACAAAGATGATGTGGTTCAGATTGCTAAAAAAGTTAAGGGAAAAATTATTGAGCTAACATATTTCAAATTACTCAATACCTAAATAAATAATAAAAAAATAAAGAAACATTACACTAACTCAACTATTTTATTTAATATATCAACATCATGTAATCACATTTTTGAATACATAATTATTAAAAAAAAATTAAAAAATTTTATTGGATACTGCGGTAAGAATAATCTATCTACAATTTAACATAAGGGTCAAAAAAATCGTGTGTTTTTCACATAAATTTTTTCCAAAAATTACCACTAGAAATTTATTAATTCGACTATTCTAAAAGATGTAATAAAAATGATTTATTTGAATTTAGAGACTAATTTAAATGATGGTTTGATATTTTTATTAGACTTTTCTTGATCAAATTATAAGTGATGCTCATCTGCTACTTTAAACCCAAATAATATTTTTTTGAATCGAGCGATTCTATAAAGTCTAGCGTATTATGATGTTAAAATCTATTTTATTTCAGAATGTTCTACTAATTCAAATTTCTAAAAATATTCTAATTAAAGACTGTAAAGGTTTTTAAATGATGTAGCGGTGTTAAAAGCTTAGAATAATCCCTTATGAAAAATTACTAATTTTTAAAATAAAATATAACAGTGGATGATAACTTTTCATGATTTTAAATTTTTAATGATGGTAAATGAAAAATTTATATTAAGGGGTTTTTTAATCAAACTCTTTACTTTTGCAATCAATCTCATCAAAACGACAAAAACAATAAAACTTCATTATTTTAAATTAATCAAAACTTAATACTAATTCGTAAACGAAAATCATTCACCTCTTACAAATAAACTGATGTGACCCAATATTAAAAATATAAAACGCATCAAACTTAGTGGATGATATTTCTATGAAATATTCAAAGAGCGATACTTTTAATTCTCTTTTTCAACGTCTTTTTTCATACTGATAAATACATTTTTAACGTGGTTCGTAAAAATAAGTATGGCGAGAGAAAATGTATACTGATACTATGCACTTTAATTATCGCTTGAAGGCGTTTGTAGTGATGTATTCTGGCAATTTCCATAATAAATGTAGAGCTATATACATTTTTTAAAATTTATGCATTTTTTAGTCATTAAAGATTAATTTCGAAACAATCAATCGTGCCTACCATATCTTAGATTTTATGATATATTATGCCATTTTTCTATCCAACAAAACGACTAAAATATTCCTGCTTCTAGCGGTACTTATAATGGTGTAAACAGACGTTCTCTTGAAGTGTTTTACATTTTTCAATCTTGTTACAACGGCGTCTTCCAATTTGTCAAAAAAAATCCTTTAATGCCTCGTTGTTGTGGTATCGAGCTCACGAAACATATTGGTGTATTTCTTTCTTTTTTTAATAGTTGAACTAAAAATTCTTCTCTCTCAAACTTTTAAAAGAGATTCAAATGTGTAATTGAATTATTCTATCAAATGTGCTGATGAATATATTCAAATTAAATTCATGCCAAACTTTTTGCTCATATTCTTTTAGTGTAATTATGAAATTTATATCTACACACCAAATGTTTTGAAAACTTTTCGTTAAATGACAAAAAAGAACACTGGTCACTGCTTCTGGATTCTGGAATATTACATTCAATATTTTTGATTTTAATAATATTGACAAAAAAGTTATTCAAGTCAGCAGCAGTTACTGAATAGCTCATTCATTTTTGCTTGTAATTAAACATCTACTATCTTAAATCTATCGAAATGATCGATGATTACTTAAGTCTGTTTTTGTAAGGAATAAAGGCGTTTTCTGATTGTTCAAATACCGAATCTGAATGGATGTTATTCATGTTACTATTTCATTTACTTATTGATAATGATAAATTTGGGACCGACTAGTAAAATTGGAATAATAACTCACGATGAAAATGTGCCAACTTGGATTGCATAACTGACGAGATTGATTGAGAAGCCATATGTGTTTGATAGAATCAGATGTTAAAGATGATAGCTTATTTTGCTACATTATTTAACATGATACAAGTAAATTTATTTAATGTACATTATAATTTTAGAGTGAAGACTACTGATAATAACGTTAAATTTTTACAAAAATACAGCACTTTTTTATTAATTGATAAGAAGCGAATTTATTGTGTCCTCAATTTTTATAAAATTAATAGTAATGCAAGAGGATTTAAAAATATAAGAGAACATATATTTTATGTAATTAGACAGATATCAGCATATTGTCATGCTATTTCTTTAACTTATAAGTATATTTATGTTGGTTTTATGCACGTTATATACAGAAATATATCGATATAGATAATTCTTTATAAATTATGACGAGTAATATTATAGTAATGACAATTTTAGAAAGCAATAAAATAGAACATGATTTTTATAATATACAATTCGACGATAATTTTAAGTATATTATGGTTTTATTCATTTAAAAATCGTAAAGTTCACGATAAACTCCGAAACATTTTTCACCGTTACACTTATTATTCGTGTCTTTAAGAATATTCATATAAGACAAATCCTAAATTTTCATACTGTTGAATAGAAAACAATCAGAAATTTTCGAATGTTAAAATATCACGATTGTGTTTAAATTAAATGGATAATTTATATTAAAAATCCTACAGTAAAATTTGTATTACCTATTTCAATACAAAAAAGAATTTTTATAGTGTTTATGTTTTACTTCAACGGTAATTTTATTTGTAGTTATAAGCTTTTAATATACTACATACTTGAATAGAAACAATTTAATAAGTATAGAATCGTAGTTTAATTAACTTGGTGATTTTAATTCACCATTATATTAATTTCTTAAGTTTTATTTTTTTACACTATAGTCACAGTTAGGCCCTCTCTATGTGTATACTTAGCTTTAAATTCGTTTTTGGCAAAATCCAAATTATCACAAAGACATAATGTTCATACTTTGATATTGCTGTTGTATTCTGACTATATGAAGCAACTATATACAAAATATGTTGATTTTTAAAATCTGAGATATTTTTTTTATAAGTCGCAATAATGCATATTACAAATATTTAAAATTAATAAAGTAGAGTAGACATTAAGTAGATAATTTTAAGGTGTATAAAAATAGTATATAATGCTCATATGCTAATATGCCAACATGTTGCAGTGTTTTAGATTTAAAAATTAAATTGTTTAAAAATAAAAAATTATTTATATCACTACCATGGCATCTTAACATTCTATTATTAAATATTTATAATATAATTAAATAGGCGCTCTAGTAGAATGCTTTTCTTAATATCTACATCATAAATATATACGCTGTGTTCAAAATGTATCGAGACTCTTAAAAAAGTGTATTAAACATACACTGCCTTCCTTAAAAATTCTAAATATTAAAATAAATGAATCATTTAATATACTATTAAAAAATTTTTAAGACTATAATCAGATAAAAAAGAATTAACGAGCAAAAATTTAGTTGACAAGAACTGAGTTTGCGCAACGTAATGGCAGAAAAGCTCAAGCAAAAAATCTGTAATAAATCTTTTGTAAATCTCTGTTAACCAAGCGTGGATAAATATTAAATGATTTTTACGTATTTAAAAATGCGTAATGTGAGTCCGATTAGATGTTTTGAATTGCATCGGCACTTTAGACTGGTCCAAATTTTATTAAAAGCAAAAGTCGACCTCATTTCATCCGAACTTAAAAGCTAATAACTGCCGTCAGGGATATGATTTATTCAGAGAAAAGACTTACAATCAAAAACATTACTGATAATATTAGTATTTTTATTAAGCCATATCAGGCTATTTTATCATTGATTAATAATGAGAAGGGAGCCATAAACATTATTCCGCGTCAGTTAGCTTTTGAGAAAAAGAAATACGACTCGAAACATCAATAGAACATTATATTTTGTAATTATAAGATGAATTATTTATTAACAATATTGTGTCTGTAGTCAAAAAATAAATATTTGGATATGACCCAGAAATCAAAATTCTATAATTCACGTAGAAACACCATCATCGCAAAAAAAGTACCAAGTTTTGAGTAGTTAATATAGATTTTTCCACATGTTTTTTGACCTGCAGGAAATTATTTATCAAGAATGCGTACTCGAAGATGTAACTTAAAAACAAGCTAATATTACATAAAACTTTTACATAATCATTGTGATGCATTTCGTTAAAAAACTCCAGACATGTGAAAATCTAATAATATAGTGTTTCATTACAGTAATACTTTAGCACACACTTGCGAAAAAATTCAATTTTTGTCAAAAATTCAAATCCAACACGTTCTTGCATTCACAATATTCTTGTGATCTATTGTATTGCTATTTTCTCACAATTCAAAAAAAAAATAAAATACTAATTTCAGAAATTAAACAAAATTTGACGAAGGTGTTATATCATTCAAAAAAAAATATATTTACTAAAATGAAAAATTTGTTGGAAAAACTGTATTGATTTTTACGGTTAAAATAAAATTCTTATTTATATTAGCGATTCCATACTTTGGTATATTTGAAAAGTCTTGGTACTTTTGGGGCACACCACCTATATATAAATAATATATAAAGCAGCAAAGTGAAGTAATTGTGAATTTATGATAAATATCAAATTTAGATTAGATTTTTTGAAGAAAAAAATTTGTTTTTGACAAAGTAACTTTAGTATAAAATATAAAATGATTACGAAATTTTAGTTATTTTGAATATCGTATGGTTCACATAAAAATGCTCCTTTCAAAGTTTATTAAATTTCTACTATTCACGACATGACATGACATTACATGGCATGAAATGGTATGAATGTAATTTTTTTAAGAATATGTTAAAGAATTTTTTTTTAAATGTGATAACATAGTATAAAAAATTGACTTATCTTTTCACATAAACTGACAAGATTGGCTGTTATAAACAAATTTTAAATTGGTGTAATAGGTATATAATTAAATAATAAAGCATTCACCATTTAATTTCCTTAAGTGTTTAATGATTAACTACTTTGCTTATCATAACTTTATTAATTATTTGAACATATCTTTAGATTTTTATAATTGCTAAATAGTTGATAAATGCTATAATACATCAGTCACATGCGTCAATGTTACGATGCTACTTTAATATTTTTTTTGATTTTGCTCATTAAAAAGTACAATCATAAAGTTAATAGCATTCAAAATAAATTTTAAATATATAAGCCTTAAGAGATATATAGATAAATTTTGTCTCCAATTTAAAAATTCCACTATTTTTTTATTAAAAGTATGCATATAATGTATCCTCAATTTCATATTATGGCCAAATTGGATCTATCTACGATTTAAGAGTAATCATACCAAAAAATGTCATATTTACCAAAAAATTTGAAAATATATTATATTCAAAATAGCTTATGTTATAAAAACAATAGTTTGTTTTTTAAGATTCACTTTATTATCTTTTTAAATTTTGTGTTAAAAATACAGAACAACAATAATGATTAGCTGAACACGAATAAACTTGTAGCAAAATAGCATTGTCAAAGACAAAATAGTAAAATATTTAATACTTTAAAGGATCATTTTTTATTTTGATAGTAGGGACTAATCGATCGTTTGCATTATTGTATAAAAAAATTTTTAAATTAATTTCAATACTTTTTAGATGTAGTATACTATATTGCAGAAGATTAATTGAATTATTTGTTCACAAATATCAATGTTGTATTACAGGCTTCACACTTATTATGGTGCCAAGAAAGTATAGATAGAAATGCTAAAAAAGAGAAAAGACACTGCTAATAAATGAAATATACAATAATAGTGTATTTTATCAAAAACAAGCATAGCTTTTATTTATTTTAATAAAAAAATTTTCCAACTATATTATAAACTCCTGAATTGGTGATAAAATTTTAATTACTTACAAGTTTATGAAAGGTATTAAGTATCATGATTTTGTTTCCTTGTTTGATTTATATATTATTCATTATATATAAATTTAATAATAGTAAAACCTTAATATTTGAACAGTCTGTATAATTACAACATAAAGTTTTCTTACAAAATAGCCTTAATTTCACACACTAAACTCCACGAATTAATTTTTTATAATCATCAGATCACTTAACTAAAATTTAAGATTTTGCTCTCTTAGGTAATAAATTCCATTAAGTAACTAATGTATTAGCGTGTTAAGTTATATAGTAGGAAAAAAAGGAGTTTCTAACTTATATTTGAGATATCATATATTAGCATTATAATTAATGAGCTCAATTTTGAACTCATTTGTTAATAAAAACCTTTTGGTAATAATTAAAAGGACAATATCCATTATTTAACGATTTATATAATTATGGAATCCTAACATTAGAATATGTAAATTATAAATCTTGTAAAGACAGAAATATAGGCTTTAGAATCTATTGTTAAAATGAAACGGATAGTTCGTATATCAGATTTTTAAAAGAAGTCATCTGAAAGATGAACACGAATGTTAAAAATCACTACTAAAATTAAGTCCATATATTTTTTGTATTAAAATATCAAAAAAATTAAAATCTTACTTATTTAAAATTCTTAAAAATTTCCATGTTAGGGAACCCATGAGGGATCATATTAATAAGAATAACTGTTCCCCAATCATGAAACGTATAAATATGATCAATAATTCAACACTTTCACAAGCATGTTGATCTCATTATTTTACAATATTACCCCTAAATTTAGTCCAGATGGTATATCTTAGCATCAGTATTTTGAATTGTAATATAATTAAACCACATTTCTCACTGACATGACTTTTTCAAATTATTGTTAGATTTCTACACTTTTCAATTATTCTAAATTTCAATAACTCACGAATTCAGTATTAAAACTAAAAGAAAAAAAATTGATGTAAAAAGAAATATATTTGATTACTACAATTACGAAAAATACAATTTTTTCAAATATTAAAATTAAAATTAAATCTTTAAGCTTACTTGTTAACGTATTTATTTTTTTACCCTTTATCTTCATAATATAATCAGAAATTTTCTCATTCCTTATTAAGTAAAATTTAGTTCAATTATGTTTTATTTTGTGTAATAATAAGTAGAACCATACATAAGGATGTGGATAGATGGGGATGAGATATTGTGAGGTTGACAAGAGTACGATGAGTAGGCGCAAATTGGCTTTGTGCCTACTACGTCGAATGATTCTTATCTTTAGGGCAAAAATTAGATAAAAAACATTGTGGTGATTCTATTATTCATAAAAAATTATGAATTACGTATAAATTAGGCGGAATGTTGATCTCATAGGTAACTATAATTGTCAGTGTATAAAAAATGCTTTTTATGAAGTATTTGTATCAGAAAGATAAAGCTAAATGGTATAAAGTTTAATTTTAGTAAAATAATAATAACCTTTATTCGGTTAAGTTACATTTTATAATCAATAATATTATACCTCTAATATGTAGTATGAATGATTTCATGAACCATATACTGGCAAATGTAAAATATCAGGACAAATAAACTTTTAGGGGTATATTGATTTGTAGCTCAATTAGTTAACGAACTATTAAATTAACACATAAATTTATTGAAACTTTTGTAGGGTAACAAAGTAAATTCCTACATTCATTTGTAGAAATTTTGAATTTTTTGATGAATAATATTTGTCGTTCATAAGAAATATTACTTGCAATTTTATAGCGAGGCAATATGTGGCATGATTTCTAATAAACTTATTCGTGCCAATTTATTAAAATAAATACTTTGATAAATTTTTCCGGCAATATGAAAAAATACTAATTTACTATTATAAGATATTTTGAGTAATATTACACATATTACTTTAAAAATGACTTTGATCAACTACAAATAAATTTAAAAAAATATAATACAAACGACTTATATGTAAAGAAATGTAAAATTTTATTATTACTATCCCAATTGTGACTTTGCAAAATTTAAAAATGCTCAGGGACATCTACAAATAGTTATTTTATTACTGAAGGGATGGCCATTTTGTATCATATATGTTTTAAGTTGTATATATAGAAAATATAACATTTTTTAGCGATTACTAAAAGAATTATTTTTTTGATGATATTTTATAAATAGGTTAATTATGTGCTGATTGTGATGGTATTTACACATGAAAATAATGCTTTATTGTTACCAAAATAATTGAAAAAAACTTAACTTATTTTCGCACTAATTTCAAATCAAATAATCATACAGATTGTACAACATAAGCATATTCTAGTCAAAACAAGAATTTTATGTATAAAAACAAGTAATTATTATCTTCTAAAACTTCATAACATAAAGAGGGCTAAATATTGCTGTAAAAAAAACAAATATATAATTGCTCTCTGTTTTATTCAATATATTAACATTTTCCAGACTAAATTATAAAATTAGGATAATAGAATTAAATGCTATATTATATATTGCAATAAGGTAATATACTTTTAGCAAATTGCTATATCAACAAAATTACCTTACAATGGCTCATAATTTTTATGATCTGCTTCCTTTATAGAAAAATTTTCTGTTTTGCTAGTCAGAGTAGCATTACATTTTGCAATAGAATTTTAAAGAAAACGTGATTGATTAGTTAGAGGTTTTATTTCCCCATCAAGCTTTATATAATAATATCCAAATTTTACAATATGTTGATTCCGATTATATTGACATAATGTTCTTCCTTGTAACAGTGATGTCTAAAACTATATTAACGTTAAAAATTTCTCACATTAACATATATAGCTGATTTCTATGTATAAATAAAAATTTTTCTGAATTAAAGAATTTATCGGAAATCACATTTAAAATTGACTGGATTCAAGGAAAACAATAAGCAAGGTATTAAAAATTAAAACTAGAGATTAAGAAATTAGAATTTAAGAAATTAAAATATCAATAATAAAAAATATTATTGATCTTATAAAATTTTAATAATATAATAAGATTAAAACAAACAAGAATGCTTGACCTAATATACATATGGATTTTTCTTTTAAGTTAATAACAAATCCTTTATGAGTTTTTTCAAATTTTTCTGTATGTAAAGGCATATTTAGATAAAAACATCAAAGCGGAGTTAGATTTATGAAAAATGTTAAAACATAATTTCGTTAATGATTACATGACATAATTACGTCTTGCAGAATTTTATTCTTTAGCATCATACTTTTATTTAAGTTATCAAACTTTTCGACTAAAATACTGTATAAATATATTAACTAAATATATAAATTGAATAAATAAAACTTAAAGTTGTTATCATTGTTAAGTCAGCTTAATTATTCTCAAATGCAGCGGAATATCCTGATTGGAATCTAATAGGGCCATTTTTTTATGAGTTTATTACATTAAGTATTATTTTGATTACAAAATATAATAAAATATTTAATTATATAAGAATAATATAAAATTTGGGATCTCTTCATATAAACTAAGCTAACAAGACAGGATTTACCATAGAAATAAATACTTCATCATTTTTCTAGATATAATATTGAATGCTTATTATAATAGTCTTTTGAACACAAAAGTATACTTTAAATATAATATCATGTATAAATATAATAAAAAGAACTAAGGTAAGCGAATAACTAAAAGTTAATATATCTATTGAAGAAAGAACTATGGTGTTTTTAAAAACAGTCTAGAGCACCTGATGCAGCCAATTAAGTTAGGATATCTAGGCAGTAATAAACTTCCTTATGAAACACTATGCAATAAAATAATTTTACAATATAATAAAAAACGATTTCTACAGCTGGATAATTATCCTGCTGTATTTTCGGCAGTTAACACCCTATCAATATTATATTTATGTTGTTACTAATCAAAACGTCCTATTTTATATCTAAATATTTTCTATACATATAGCAACCCATTAAGATATGACTTTTAGATCTTAATCTAATGCTAGCACCTAATCATGCTACCCAATTAATTTAAATTTTCTTTTAATTCTCAACGTGATCCATAATTTAATTCACAGATTTCTAGTTATATC